>NW_023413779.1:0-6246 GCF_903995425.1 Onychomys torridus | reverse complement strand
TTATTTCTTTTGTTCAATAAGTATATTTTTCTTATTAGACCTTTATCACATGGGAATTTTGTTTTGTTTTTCTCATTTCTTGTTTTCTATATGTATATTTTCAATGTTAGATCTTTATTTAGGGGAGAATTTTTGTTTATGGTCTGATTTCTTGTGTCCTTATGTAATATTTGCATACTTCACTTCATAAGATGAGAATTTTTCATTTGTTTTTAATGATCTCTTGTGTTCAATATGTATATTTGAGATTTTAGACCTTTATCTGAAAGTGAATTTTAGTTTTACTTTATCTAGTTGTGTTCCATATGCATATTTTTAATATTAAGACATTTATCAGATGAGAATTGATCTTTTCTTTAATATCTTGTGTCCAGTATGTTTATTTTGGATATTGGAGTTTTTCTCCCTTTAATTTCAAGTTGTCTGTTGACTTGGTATAAATTGCCTTTATTATGTTTATGTATGTTCTTTGTATCCTTCTTTCTCCAAGACCTTGAGGCGTATCATGGAGGGGTGTTGGATTTTGTCAAAGGCTTCTTCAGATCTAATGGGAATATCATGTATTTCTTTCTTCAGTTTGTGGATATAATGGAATTAGACTCACGGATTTTAGTATGTTGAACCATGACTGCATTTCTTGGATGAAGCCTACTTGATTATGTTGGATGATATTTTGATGTGTTCATGAATTTTGTTTACCAGTATTTCATTGAGTATATATCTATCTATGTTCATGAGGGGTGTTTATTCTGTAATTATGTTTCTTCTTTGTATCTTGTTTGATTTGGGTACCTAAAGCCTCATAAAGCCATTTGGCAATATTCCTTCTGTTTCTATTGTGTGGAACAATTTGAAGTATATCAATATAAGCTCTTCTTTGAAATTCTGGTAGAATTCTGTGCTGAAACCATCTGGCCCTGGGCTTTTATTGGTTGACAAACTTTAAATGACTGCTTCTATTTCCTTAGGGTTTATAGGTCTATTTAAATTGTTTATCTGGTCTTGATTTAGTTTCTGTTTTTGGTACCTATTTGGAAAATTCTCCACTGCTTTTATTTTATAATTGAATTTAATTTTATATATCAGCCATGGATTCCCCTGTCCTTCCCAATCCATCTCTCCCTTTCCCCCCAGCCAACCTGCCATTCCTGTCTCCTCCAGGGCAAAGGCTTCCCTGGCGATTGAGCTCAACCAGGTAGATTCAGTTCAGGTAGGTCCAGTCCCCTACTCCCAGGCTGAGCAAAGTGTCCCTGCATAAGCCCTAGGTTCCAAGCAGCCAGCTCATTCACTAAGGACAGATCCCTGACCCACTGCCTGTGTTCTTTCCAAACAGTTCAAGCTAATCAACTGTGACACTTACCCAGAGGGCCTGATCTAGTTTGGGACTCCTCAGCTTTTGGTTCATAGTTCATGTGTTTCCATGAGTTTGGCTATTTTTCCCTGTGCTTTTTTCAATCTTGGTCTCAACAATTTTTGCTCATATAATCTCTCCCCTTTCTCTCCAATTGGACTCCTAGAGCTCCACCTGTGGCTTGCCAAGAATCTTTGCATCCACCTCCCTCAGATATTGGATGAGATTTCTAGCATGACAGTTAGGGTGTTTGCCCATCTGATCACCAGACTAGGTCAGTTTGGGCTTACTCTCTATCATTGCCAGTAGTCTACAGTGGCAGTATCTTTGTGGATTTCTGTGGACCTCTCTAGCACTTTGCTTCTCCCAATTCTCATGTGGTCTACATTTATCATGGTCTGTTATTCCTTGTTCTCCCTCTCTGTTCTTGATCCTGCAGGGATCTCCTGCTCCCCTGAGCTCTCTTTCTTTTGAAACTTGCCCTTCATTACTCCCACTCAAGTCTAGGTTGTTCATGTAGATCTCATCCATTTTTCTGTCATTGGGCAATCCCTGTGTCTTTCTTAGGGTCCTGTTATCTAGGTAGCCTCCTAGGAGTGGTGTAGCAGTCTAGTCATCTTTGATTTACATCTAGTATCCTACTATAAGTGAGTACATACCATGTTTGTCTTTCTGAGCCTGGGTTACCTCAATCAGGATAATTTTTTCTTTATCCATCCATTTGCCTGCCAACCTCATGATGTCATTGTTTTTCTCTGTTGAGTACTACTCCATTGTGTATATGTACCACATTTTCTTTATCCATTCTTCTTAAGGAGATGGAAACTGAGAAGCAGCAACATGAATAGTCTATGCTTAACTCCTGTCCTCGGCTTTTTAGCCATGAATTTATTACTTCCTTCTGACAGGGTGTGGGGGTGGGGTGTTTGAGCAAATAAATAAATATAAAATCTAGCTGTACATTCATGTCTGTGTTCCAGTAGATCAGCCAATGTGATGAGCATATTGTTCTACATCATACATATGTTATACTTTTATATTCAGAGATATTTTGTGAGTATGGTCATGTTTGTGTTTGTGTGTAAAGGACGGAGAGAGGATTCATTTGTACAATAATCATGTTCACGCCTAGGAAATCAGCTTCAATATCATTCTTAATTACATGACACTTGTCATCCATATTTTGTAAAAATTATGATTTGTCTGTCATTTCAGTGAAACTCTCTGCACCTCATCTTTTCCTGATTATAAAATGAATCAAATGTGCCAACATGCCTTGTGTGATCCCATCAATACATACATGGCTCAGGGAGCATAGTGTAAGGAGGCCCCAGAATTTCAAGAACATAAATCTTTTTGGATGAACTTAATGTAACAATACATATCTTTCAATAACAATGTTGGACATTGACACTCTCATTTGCCTCATAAATAGAGAAAAAACAAAATTTTGAATGTAGAAATGAGCAACCACCATCTATGGTCCTTCCAACACACACAACTTGGGTTTAACTCCTCGTAGTAAAAGTCTAACTCACGAGTTAGACTGGCTGGATTACTTCGGTAATTGAAACAGGAAGCTGTCCAAGACATCCTGTTATATTGGACTGACTGAATTCATCATCACAGATTTTATAACTTAAATAAATGTTGGAAAATATATGTATTTTAATAAGGGTAAGGAAAAATGTCTTGTGTAAGAATCGTATATTTTATCTAAAAATGCAGTTGTTAAAAGTTACTATCTGGGGAAATACTAGTAATAATACATGTCTTTGTGATCTCCTTGGTCTCGTCCTGGTTCTGTGTCCACCCTCTTTTAGCTAACCAGGTGTTTGCAGAGATTTATCCTTAAGCAGAAGCTAAAGCAGATAGTTCTATCCTCCTCTAACCCTAACAAGGATGACAGGAAAGTTTCAGTTAGAGATTAATAATAATCTCCAGTGTCCTTGATTATTTTTGCTTGAAATCATTATTTCATACTTGTATTAATCAAGGTCTTGCATGGCATCAATAATTCATACTTGTATTAATTAAGGTTTTTACATGACATCATTAAGTTATACTTATATTCATCAATGTTTTACATGATGTCATGTTGCTTCCAGTAGAAGGACAAAGACCATCTCTTCACAGTTCTTTGACTTTATAGTCATTGGTTCTATGCTGTGGATATCACTCTTTGTTAATAAAGTTCTGATTGGCCAATGGCTAGGCAGGAAGTATAGGCGGGACAAGAGAATTCTGGGAAGTAGAAGTCTGGGGAGACACTGCCAGCCGCCGCCATGAGAAGCAACATGTAAAGACACGGGTAAGCCACAAGCCATGTGGAAAAGTATAGATAAGCAGAAATGGGTTAATTTAAGATAAAAAAGTAGATAACAAGAAGCCTGCCACAGCCATACAGTTTGTAAACAATGTAAGTTTCTGTGTGCTTTCTTGATTGGGTCTGAGTGACTGTGGGACTGGTGGGTAGGAGAGATTTGTCCTGACTGGGCCAGGCAGGAAAACTCTAACAACAGTTCTATTTTCCAATTTCTTTGTTCTGGTGAGCAAACAATCCAGCAATTCACATTCCTGGATCTATGGTCCCAGTCATCATGTGGCTCCATATGTTTGCTCATCAGAACTCAGGTGTTTGGAAAAATCAGACAGTAGAGAAACATTGGACGGAGGAGATAAAAATGATGGTTGCACATGAAACATGATACTAGTTCATTAAAAAGGTAAAAAAAAAATTGCATTGGAAATAATTTGGGATTTAATTTTTTTCTGTTCAAAATACACAACAGATGATGGTTATATTTATGGTTCCTTGCCCATACTTAAATATTACAAGATTTTGGTAACATATACCTATATGGCAATTGAAAACTGCCACACTAGACCATCATCCTTAATCATGTTTTAATAATCACATATGAATCCAATAATTGAGTTTTGGAAAAATTAAAGTCAATCAGTTTTCACAAAAATGATGTCATAGTCACGCCTTAAAAAGACATCATTCTTAGAATGCAAACAGTAATAATCCAAAAACTGCTTCAATGTATGAGACTTTTACTATACAAGTCGAATTTTATGTTTAAATAGAATTAAATTTCCTTCTGGTCCATCGTCTCATAAGTCTATGAAAAGTTAAGAAAAGTAGTTTTTTTTAAATTCAGTTAGTTAGCCTCGTCATTAAAACATGCACCGCAGTGGTGAAGTTAGGAGTGATATATGTTTGACACACCAATACTTTGTTCCATCCAATATTTTCTCTTTGCGTGTTCGTCTTTTTCGTCCGTTATCGGCGCCTTTCCAGGACCCCAAACAAGAAAGCACACCAAGAAACTTATATTGCTTACCAAACTCGTATTCCTCAGGCCTGTGGCAGGTTGTTTCCTACCTTTTTTTATCTGTAATTTAACCCATTTTCTGCTTATCTAATACTTTTCCACAATGGCTTGGTGGCTTACCAGTGTTCCTTTACACCCTGCTTGGCTTTCTCAATGGGCGTGCGGCTGGCAGTGTCTCCCCCCAGACTTCTAACTTCCAGAATTCTCTTTCTCTTGGTCTCACTACACTTCCTGCCTGAGCCTATTGGCCAATCGAACTTTATTTTGTACAGCAGAGTGATATCCACAACACATATGGAACAACAGAAATTTAAATAAAAGAACAAGTATTTCATATGGGAACATACTCATATATCAAAATTTACATTTATGAACAGCAAATCAGATGAATAAAACTATGTTCTCATCTGATTAAAGTGTTTAATAGCCTGAAATATACTATTGAACATTGATAAGATAATGTAAAAAAAGTCTATATCTCAGACATACAGTATTTTAACACAGAGAATTTGAACAAATAACAAGCAAATTCGCTTACCAGATGAAAATCTAATTAAACAACAATACATAATTCCAGCACAAGAAATGGCTGAATAATAAAAAAGCAACAAATATCTTATCCCTTGATATCAAAAGTATCAAGTATTGCAAAAACAATGTATGTTGAATCATCGAAGAATTCGAAAAGAAGCAAAATATTCTCAACTGAATAAGTCAATATGTATGAAATTCAACGGAGAGATACTATCTTATATTGAACAATCGTATGCGCGAAAGAATGGTCTGAAGACGTGAGAGGAGTAATAGACAAGGTGGCGAGGTGCACCGAAAAAGGACACACAGGTATTGTAACAATAATAAATATATAAGAAAAATAGAAAAAATCACCGAATAATCGAGCTCCAAGTATACACACAAACATATTGATATACCGAGACCCAACCACACACACTCAAAATAATATCTCTATATGCTAATATCCAAATATGAACATATTGGAAAGTAATTAAAAATAAGACAAACACACACACACTTCACAACTTAAAGAGCTTCATAATCCACACATAACCACAAAATTTTCATGTTAATTTTAAATATCAAAAGACCAATAGCATTGAACACAACAAATAAGATAAAACAAAGGATTCTTCACTGATAAATGTCGTAACAGCAAAATATGCAGACTGAACAATACTAGAAATTTTCATTGACAAAGTAATCAAAACGCCTCTTGATATCGTTTTCTCTGATACTAAGATATATTATATTTGAAACACCAAAATATTAGAATTCAAAACTAAAAATAGTTCTATATCCTGAACTACAAAAATCATAATCCAAGAAGATATTTATCTGATCCACAGGAACATCAAAATAATATGAACAAAAATTTCTAAATCAGATGAAGGTCTAAATAACCAAAAAAAATAATCAATATAGAATACAGAACAAGCGATAACCTGAAAAACAAAATTTCGCTAATCTGATAAAGTTGGTAAAAGTCTAACACCTGATATTATAGGCATCATTAAACTACGCATAAAATCATATAAG
>NW_023413778.1:19820-38273 GCF_903995425.1 Onychomys torridus | reverse complement strand
TGACAAACAATCCTGTACTGCAGAAGAAACCCCTTGATGTCAGGTGAGACTTGCTATTACAAAAGGCCACAGGGGCAACTCTTGGCTCCACACTGTGATCTTTTCAGCTGTGATTCTCACAAGTTATTGCTGTTCATTCATGCAGGAAACACTAGGTTCTGTATATTTTCCTGGGTTTAGAGAAGGAGTCAATAATTGTAAAATTGTGTATCTGTTCTAAAGTGTCCTCTTATCTCTTAACCTGTGAGATGAGTATCTCATAGGATGCAACATATGAAATAGGAAACATAAGCCGAAGACCAATGGAAAAAGAAATCATTTCTCTCATTTTATCATCAATAACAGATCTCCAAACACGTCTCTTTGGGATTAAGATTTGTTTTATTTGTTAAAACAATTGTAAAATCTGAATTTTAATGTTAATAAGGGCATTTATAGGATATATGAATTCTAGAATGAGGTAGAGTTCTGACTTTTTTACTGGCTTTTGGAACCCTACTCTTCATAATGGGTAGTCTCTCCCAGCCTTAATACATGTGAAGGTGCTTAGTATTACTGCAACTTGATATGCCATATTTTGTTGATATTCATGAGAGACCTGCCCTTTTCTGAAGAGAAATAGGGGAGAAGTGAATTGGAGGGTGGGAATAGAGGGGTAGGGGGGAAGAACTGGGAGGAGAGGAGAGAGGGTATACTGCAGCCAGGATGTAAAGTAAATAATTTTTTAAATGGGGAGAATTCTCAATAGATGACTGAGAAACACTTAATGAAATGTTTTACATTCTGAGCCACCAGTGAAATGGTAATCAAAACTACCTTGTGATTCCAACTTATAGCTGTCACAATGGCTAAGAACAACAGAAGAATGACATCCCATGCTGGGGAGGATGTGAAGTAAGAAGAACACTCCTCATTTGCTGGTAAGAGTACAAACCTTACAGCCACTTCGGATAGCAATGTGACAGTTCAAGTTAATTGCCGCTCTAGTCATAACAGGCAGAAATTGGAAACAACACAGATTTCCCTCAACAGAAGAATGGATAAATAAAATGTGGTACATTTAGAGGATGGAATATTACTCAGCTGTTTAAAAAGATGAAATGCATAGGTAAACAGGTGGAACTAGAAAAAGAAGTCATTGTGAGTGAGGTAAATCAGATTCAGAAATACAAGTATGGTTTTATGCACTTCTATGTCGATATTTCTGTTAAGTCACTGATAACCAAGCTACAATCTGTCAAGCCACTGAGATTAAGTGTAGAGTAAGGGACTGTGTGCATGTGTGTTTGGCAGGGGGTACAGAGAGATCTTGTTAGGAAATGAAAATAGAATATATAAACATAGATGGATGGGATGCTAGAATGGGAAGATGAAGTGTGGAGGGGGGGGAGAGGGTAACTAAGGAGAGAATACAGGGAGACACAGCTAAAAGTAAGGACCAGTTGAGGTGTAGTATGGAAACCTAATACAGTATAAGCTTATATATAAACACATACACACACACACACACACACACACACACACATTATATATATATATATATATATATATATATATATATATAAAATGTGTGTGTGTGTGTATGTATATGAAGGTTAGCTAAATGAAATCACTAAATAATGGGAAGATAGAACCCCTACAGTTTTTTCTTGTTACCAAATAGATCTTCCAGTACCAGTACCAAAATTGAGTTGCATCTAACTGAGTTGTTGGCCCAAGGTGTCCCACGGAAGCCCTCAAACAACACAAGCTGTTGCCAAGACTGTAGGTTTCGCTCTACAAACTACAGTAAGACCTAATTGCTGAAGACAACACATATACCTCTCACTGAATATAGACAAATCAAGCTGATGTGTGGTGGTGTATTGTGTCCACCAATATACTGTGTCTCTCAATAAAATAAAACTTGCTTAGAGATCAGAGGAAAAAGGCAGCCACTGTATGGGAAGTCAGGCAATGGTAGCACACACTTTTAATCCTATCACTTGGCAGGCAAGAATCTGTCTGGATCTATGTGAGTTCAAGGCCACACTAGGGAACAGAGCCAGGTATGGTGGCACATACCTTAAGTTCCAACACTTGTTAACCATGAAGGTCTGGAGGTCTGTACAGACAAACAGCAAGTGACAGAGCTGGGCAGGAAGAGGAAGTGATGTAGAGGGACAGAGAGAGCAAATTAGATGGCGGAACAGCAAGGCATATAGACATGGGTAGACAGGAAATCTCCCTTTGGAAGCTGTGGAGTTGGTGAGGTGAGGTTAGCATGGGCTGTTCCTATTCCTCTGATCTCTGTCTCTGGTTTTCCCCCCTATATCTGGCTCCATGGTTTTTATTAAGAAGACCATTTAGAAATTTGTCTGCAGTCCCCTTATGTATGTTTAAGGACTTCATAGGAGACAACTGGAATTGAAGACTTTAAAGCCAAAAGGTCTAGTTCCTAATATGCTTCTGCTGACTCTCAGTTTTCTTTGCTTCTATCAAACAATTATTTGACTTGATCCCTCAAGTTACCTAGTGGGTTGCTGTGGTCTGTAAGACTTGGCTAGTGGTGGCTGCCCTAGCAAAGCCTTCAGCGTTGGATCATTGTGTTAAAACAGTTGTCTTTACTTTAAGTATATTTCAAATACTTGAGAAACCTATGCTATGGCATGTATTACGATTTGCCATTAATATTGGCTTGAAGACATGACTAATTCAGGAGCCAGACTTCATTGTCAGGTTCACTTATCAGAGAAGTTTTATAAGACAGTGTGATCCTACAGAGACTTCCAGACTTCCACAGCTTCCTTTAGTCAAGAAGACAATTTTAAAAACTTAAAGATATATAGTCAGTTCAATTCTTCCAATCTGTGCAGTGTTTTTTCTGTCTGCAAAGACATCAGAAATTATTGCACTAGTAGTAACAATGGAAACATTGCAGAAGTGACTTATCCAAAGCTGTCACACTCTGCATGGGGCTCTCTTGATAAATACTAACTGGAAACATGGGAAAATACATAGCACTTTAATCCACTGTTTACCAATCCTCCATCTGCATTATATGTTTTCTGGTGTTTATGTTTTGCTCAAGGTCTCCTGTGTATTCTCTATCTGTGTTATGTTTTGTCTATAGCTATGAAGGTAAATGAAACTATTTGAAGTACACATCAAGAACACCTCACAGATTACAGTTCTAATAACTTGGATTTACAGCAGTTGGATTTGTTGAGCCTGCCTCATGTTGTTTCCCTAGCTAGTCTTGAGCCCCTATGTTTAAATTATCTCACTGCCTCAGCTTCTACAGAGCATCTAAGAATAAAGCTTCTCACTGCTATGCCTGGCACAGTTAATTAAGTTTGATATAAAAGGCTGGACAGTGCATGGTATGATTCTGATAGAGTTTTATTTATTATGAGGACTCTCTTCCTGGCTGGAATGCAATTACCTACTTCTAATTTTGCCTCTACATAGTTGAGGCAGAGAAAAACTTGATATTAACCTCATGAGAACAAGGCTCTACCCTTCTGGTATCAGTTTACCGTAAGATTACCTGCTTACCAATGCAATTTCACTGGAGTCAGAGATTCTTGGATTTGAGAAAGACACACTTCAATCTATGCAACTCATACCTCTCTCTTTATGAGAAAAACCTGAAAACTCATAAAAATGTATTTTAAAGTTCATCTGGGAGTATGTTTAGCTCTGTGTGTCCATGTGTTTTACAGCCATAAGACATGCCAATAATGAAGTGAAAATATCTGAAATAAGAGAGTCTAAACATTTGCAGACTCTTTTTCTTGTTTTTATGCCCTAAGCAATACTGCATTTGCAAATGGGTTTGTTGATTAGGTATCAATATCAACAGAAATGAATGAAAGTCTATAGGATGAAGTACATAGGGCACACGCAAATTCTACACCATAAACAACATTAGGTTGTGGTATTTGTAGGGGTTCTTGGAACTAAAACACTGAATAAACAGAGAGTCGATCATATATTATATTGTTTATAGTATATTATTTATAAGAAGAAAAATCAGCTCTGTGCAGTTTATTTTAGTTCATATGAAATATTATACTTTAAGTTCAAAATTGACAATGATTTTCAGTAGGGCTTGGTGGGATGAGACATATGGATCCTAAATAAAATGTCCCTGATATGCAGCTGTGTGTTCTGTCCAGTATCCCTGTAGAGCTCACAATTTTGTTGCTTTCACATATACATGAAGGAAGCAATTTAAATGGAGAAAGATTTATTTTGGATCATTGCCAAAAGTTTTGCTGCATGGCTGCCTGGATCATTGTCCTTAGGTCTGTAGTGAAAGATAATATCTCTCCTCATGGCATCAGGAAGAAGATATGAGCTAATGGACTCCTCCTCCTCTTTGGCCATCTGAGCCCAAGGTGTTGAATGGCACTAACCACATTCAGAGTACATCTGAATTTACCATCTATGGAGAGCCCTCCCAGGAACACCCAGTGAACCTTTTCAACTTCCCAAATATTTCTCAACACAATCAGGTTAACAGGCAATGGCCACTGTATTCTCCCTTCTTAGTTTCATGCTCCTATAGATGCATACATTTCACTAGCATCATATACAGCCATGGCCTACTTATCACTCTACTTATCATCTCTGTTTCAGGTGTTGACATAGTTTTCCTGAGGTGCTTTGTGGTTTCAAATTGCTACTGTGCACATTGTAGTAAGGTAGGAAAAGACAATGCTATGGGAAAAGACAATACTGTGGAGTTTTGTAAGGCCTGCAGGATCATTCTGTGAGCACAGATGGAAACCCAAATGGGATCCTTTGCAGTGTTAGAATTACTGGCTTTCATTTATACAAATCTTCTCATTTTACAAGCTTATTGTGGCTCAGAAATTCCACCCCATCAATCCTCATGGCTGCTCATGGTGACACTGATGGGCTATTAAAATGGTAAGTGGGTTGAGTTCTAGAAAATAGTTCTCTGTTAACTTAGGGGCAAACAAAAACAATCTCAACAGAGAAACAGGTTTGTATTACTTCCCAAGGTGGGAAGATTTGGCAAGAGGATTTGACTCTGGCATGCTTATTGCCTGGTAACAATGAAAATAAACCAGGCTGGAGAATGCCAGGAAGGTACAGCAGCTAGTTAACCTAATGGTTCCTCCAAGGAGCTCCATTTGTTTGGAGCAGAAATTTTAACAAACTTTCCACAGTAATTCTATCTTTTCCATCTTTGTGTTTTCTGCCAGCAGATATAAATATGTCTAAATATGTACACAGCAAACAGAAGTATGTAGGAGCTCTGTCTCCATTTCCTGTCTCAGTATAGCTGTTACGTGAACCTCTCTTCAAGAATGAAAGTGATTCAGATTAGGAGTGAGTCTACAATGTGTTATTGAGTGTTTAATTAGACACAGACACACTGAGCCTTTGGAGACCATTTTGTTTGAATTTGTGTGGGTGCATTTTATCTTTGAGTAGACTGCTCAAAAATGGTATCATGCCCGATTTGATTTAAGGGCCTATTAATGAGATGGTACCTATACAGGATACAATTTGGATGTTCCAAAAACCATAGTCTTAGAAACCTAGGGTAAAACCAAATACTACTGGTCTAGGAAAAAAAATAACAATAAAATGACTTCTAATGATATTCTGCTATATGCATAGTTATGTGGCTTATTCTGCCCTTATCAGAAAGTTTCCTTCTAGGCAAATGGAAAAAAGAAACAGAGACCCATAGCCAGACATTACACAGAGAGAGTCCTTGGAACACATATGTCTATATTGGAAGTCTCCATGAAATCCTTCCCCTGAGAGCTCAGGGAACCCTGCAGAAGAGGAGGCAACATATGCAAGAGCCAAGGGGATGAAGGACACCAGGAGAGCAAAACCAACCAAATCAACAGATCAAGGCTCATATGAACTCACAGAGACTGAAGCAGCAGGTACAGGTCTGACACTGTACCAGATCCTCTGTCTACATATTATGGTTTTGTTCGTTATTTCTGTGGACTCCTGAGTGTGTGAACGAGCTGGTTTCTGATTCGTGTGTCTTCTCTTGGGGCTCTTTTCCTTCTGTTGGTTTGCCTTGTCTAAACTCAGTGTGATGGCTTTTGTTTTACCTTGTTATATTTTATTTTGTTATGTTTGGTTGCTGTCTCTTAGAATTCTATTCTTTTCTAATGAGAAACAGAAAGGGAGTGGATCCAGAGGGGGGATGTAGAGAGGAAGTGGGAACAGTAGAGAGAGGGGGGACTGTAATGAGGAAATATTGCACGATAAAAGAACCTATTTTTAATAAAAGTGGAGGGGGAAAGAACCTTTAAAAGGTGAGCTCTAGATGGAAGAAGCTGGCCTGACCCCAGTTCCTATTCTCACCCTTTACTTCCTGTGTATGGATGAAATGTGATCACTGGGTTTCCTGACCAACAGACAGCCTCGAATTCTTGCCACCATTCCTTCCCACCATGATCAACTGTATCCCTTATAGAACTGGAAGATAAAATAAACACTAATGTCCTTTTCTTTATTTTCCTCCTTTCTTTCTTTCTTTCTTTCTTTCTTTCTTTCTTTCTTTCTTCCTTTCTTCCTTCCTTCCTTCCTCCCTCCTTCCCTTTCTTTCTTTCTTTCTTTCTTGCTTGCTTGCTTGCTTGCTTGCTTTCTTCATATTTGAAAGATGTTGGAAAGTTGTAGGGGTAAAAACCTTGTTATTAAGCAATAAAGCATACGGGCAACACAGCCCTCAAATTCATCTGATGCAATCTAGGTTATCTCTACTTCTTTTATACGCATACCATCTTCCCTAATAAATTTAGAAGCATGAATCAAAGTGTGACACAGTTCAAGTTCAATTCCTCTGTGTTTTAAGTGAGGAGTGTGTGGTGTCTTCAGCAATAGGGTCTTACTGTCAAGTTCTGGTAGGGAACAAACAGCTGCAGTAATAGTCCGTGTTTTGTGGATCTTTTTATACCATCAGCTCAAACTCAAAGGGAGATTTCCAGCTCTTGGCCCCAGGATTTAGGGCAGAGCTACTCTGTGTGTAGGCAGCTGAATACTCCCTATCTGGAGGGAAATGCAGCCCTTGGCAGCTCAGCTCATTGTCCCACACTTCCTTTTGTCCTTGAATGTGACTTGAACCTGACCCTAGTGTAACCACATGGCTTGTAAGGATCATTAGTTTGTTAATGTGATAAAGATTCCATTCAGCACATAGTATGTGCTTGGTAAATGGTACTCACCACTATGACAAATGACAGTCACTTAAAATAACACTGGAAACATGTTATTGTCACATCATTTGGAAGTCACAAACGGTGGCATGGATGGAAACCATGAAGCTACATCCCATCCTGCATCATGTGATGTTGCTGTTGAGCTTGAAAAAGTCCCTGAAGCATCGATAACTCTGATGATGGGCTAACTGCTGCTATGCAGTGCAAATGACTGTCAGGAAGGATGAACCAGCAGGCTCCCCTCAAATGAGGCAGGTGTGACACTCCTAGAGACTGACACATGATTTCTAAAGGTGAGAATGAGGAATCATTACAGGAGCTCATTACAGATAAGATTAGGAGACATTTGTTAAACAGGACTGCTGCTTATGGAAGATGTAGCTTATTAATGACTTCCACACAGCAACTTCTCTTTTATTACATGGCTAAAATGTGCTCTGAGGTTTACAAAGGCTTATTATAAAACAAGATATGTATTATAAACCTGACTTACTTTAGAACATCAGAATAATAATTGAAAAGCATTATGGAATAAAGTATGATTTATACTGAGAAAATAATCATTAACTTTTATGACAGAGACATTTTAAAAAATAGTAATTTTCACTTGTAAAACAATCAAAACTAATCCCTAAGGAAAAAAAAATTAACCCTGTGAGTGTTGTCAAAGTTTTTCCCTTCTGTAAAACACTGAAGATGTGGGCACATCATGGAGAATGTGATCATGGAGAATGATCCTCCTTCATGTCCCCACCTTGCTGTTCATGAGACATGGGGAATGAGCTTCTCCTAAAGAAGCTTTCCTGTGAAAGTGGTCTCTGCGAGAGATATCCTCCTTAATCTGGACTAACATGTAACATGTTCAATTCTCTTATGATTGAAATAATCCTGAAAGCCTGTGTATCAAAATTGTATGCTTTGTAAAAGACAACTATTCCCGATTTTCTTTCATATTCTGAATATGGATTTTATCTTAAAAGGCATGAAAGTAGAAAAGTTCATTTCTGGAAAGAGAAAGAAGATGAAGAAGATGAAGAGGAGGAAGAGTACAGACAGAAGTGCCTGGGGGATCAAGAGGTCAGTAGGGGTCAATGTGAAGAAAGTACCTTCCATAGATAGGCACATGACATAGTGAAAACTTTGCTCTGTATAGTCAATATAACATATACTAATAAAATGAACAAAGGAAAAATGCACTAATAGATTTTGTTATAAGAGGAGAGAAAAAAATAGTGAAATCCTTCCAGGAAGTAAGCTGTACAGGGACCTGGTGGTTCTGGATACAGTCTTTGCATCTGATCACTTTAGAGTCCGATTACTCTAAATTCCCCTGAACACAGTTCTTCATCTCCAAAATGGGCTGAATGTTTCCACTTTTGCTCTCTTAGGGATTAAGGAAACAACATCTGTGTGCATCCTTTAGTGAGCACAGTAAGGCTCTCATTAATAGTGTCATTTCTGCACCTAGTAAGAGCATTTTCCTCCATTGTTTGAACAACTAATTTTAGATGAATGTATCAATCAGACTGGTGTGTGGAGAGGTCAGAAAATGTCCCTGGACCACTGTGTCTCAGGAGACATGTGTGATACAAATGGAGGGACCAAGTCACACTGATGAGTAGAGGAAACACTGAAACCAACCAAAACCCAGCTCAGATTTTTATTAATTCTCCCCAGATCTGGAGGTGCACAGTCATGTAGGAGTTCATACTTCCTCCTTTTCTGAGAACTATTAGCACTGCCATTGAGATAAATGAAGTTGTCAACAATACACAGATGATTCATGGAAGCCGGCATCCCCAAACTGTCAGAGATAATCCCATTAACTCAGTAAAAACAGAGCTGAAAAGTGGCCTTAAATTCGCCAGGCAGTTGTGACACACACCTTTAATCCCAGCACTTGGGAGTCAAAGGAAGGCAGATCTCTGTGAGCTTGAGTCCAGGCTGGGCTACAGAGTGAGTTCCAGGAAAGGCACCAAAGCTACACAGAGTAACCCTGTCTCGAAAAACCAAACCAAACAAGTAAAAAAAGATAATGCAATTCAACATTCTGACTATGAGTCTTAATTAGAATTTCATCCCCTCCCACAGGCACATGTACCATTACATTCTGACTGGACACAGTACATTGGGGATAAAACTATCTTCAGAAAGGAGAAACAGGAAATGAATTCTAGACTATGGAGGACATTATGGTGCCAAGTGATATTCAAGCTGACTGGAGCTAACTCATCGGACATCTACAGCAGGTAGTGAGATGTGTTCCTCAGAGTATGCAGAACTTATAAAACATCCCCAGGGACAGAATCTGGAACAAGAACTCATGACAGTCTATAGGCAAGAACAGAGAAAGCCATGGCAGATGGAGGTGGTCTGGGTAGCAAAACTAAAATAAACAGAAGTTTGAAGTAGCACTGAGGCCTTAAAAGTCTTCATCAATGATTGCATGAGCAGGTGATCTCACTCTGGGTCCTTAAGCATCATCAGTGTGTGACTGTCACAGAAAGGATAATGAGTGATGTCAACCGAGTAAGATAAAGAGGACCAAGTACTTAGTGGGAAAATGTGTACCAGAGAGTTTAGTAAGTTTAAATTTACTACATTTTAAAATGTGCTATTGTCAAGTCGGGGTAATGCTGAAAGTTTATTTTTCTGTCTGGTTTTTCTCCACTTTTCTCTTTTTAAAAAATGTGGGATTTAGTTTTAATAGTATGTAAGACTTAAATTTTCCTAGAAGACTACTCAAAAGAACTATGTGGAGATGTTATCAAAAAAGATGAAACAAAACAATATTTTAAAACTTTTGGTAAATTTGGTAATTTTTTTCTCTAGGAAACAAATAAAAAAATGTTAATTGTTCTCCCAGAACTATCTAAATGCACAAATGAGCCTAGGATGGCATGCTGAAAGGTCCATGAGCACATGTTGTGTACCTTGAATAAACTATCTTCAGTGACCTTCATCTCCAAGTTCTTACTTGACAATAAATGATGTCTCTGAAAACTCATGTCTGACAAAATTTCAATAGCCTTTAGCTCACTGTCTTTCTGGAAGACATTTGGCTGATGCTCTTATACACTGAGCCTGTTGGGGATGCTGAACCTCTGCTTTCAGTTCCATAAATGAGTCATTTAACCTCCATACCCTTTAAAGGTAGGAATAAATTGTTCCCTGGCCTTTTTCAGCCACTGAAACATCTATTGGTGAGATAATGTCTACAAAACAGAGTGAATGTTTCACCAAAAAGCAATTTGCTGGGTTTTTTGTTGTTGTTGTTTTCTTTTTCTTTTTTACCCTAAAGCTGAAAATGAAACAGATGGAAACAGAGATGGGGGATGAAGGAAAGTGTCTGTGACTTCCCAGAGTTGAGGGGTGGGTGCAGAGGTCTATGATTTCACACAAATAAAGACGGAACAGAGGTCTATGATTTGACAGAAATGGGGGATGGAAGCAGGTGTCTGTGACTTCATAGAGGTGGGAATGGAAGAAGTCTATGACTTCACAGAGGTGGGATTTGGAAGCAGAAGTCAATGATCTCACAGAGCAGAATTCTATGACTTCAGAGAAATATGGGAATGGAAATCAAAGTCTATGACTTCAGAAAAATATGTGATGGAAGCAGAAGTCTGTGACTTCAGAGAAATATGGGACTGGAAGCAGAAGTTTATGACTTCACAGAGATGGAGGATCAAATCTGATATATGTCTTCATAGAGATAGAGATAGAAGAGAAGTCTATGACTTCACAGAGATGACAATGGGAAGCAGATGTCTGTAACTTCCCAGAGGTGGAAATGGAAGAAGTCTCTGACTTCACAGAGATGGGGGATTGCATGCAGATGTTTGTGACTTCACTGAGATAGAGATGAAGTCCGATTTCACAGAGGTAGGGAATGGAAGCATGCTGGAGATTTGCTTCAGCAGGGAGATTCAGGATTATTCTTTTCTCATTATACTGTACCATTCTGTATTTATAAACTGAACTTTTGCCTTTAATGGCCTTGGGCTTTGGATCTGAACTGCAGGCATTTCATCCTTGGGATCAGGTGTGTCAAATAATTAACATTCCTGTTCTTTTTGTAATTAGGAAGGCACAGTGGAATTCTCGTCTTGCTGTGACAAGAATTTTTCCCGAAGAATTATTTAATTTAGAGAAGCTAACACTGTACACACTTTTATCCTTTACAAAAGTCCCCACAAAATTTCTTAAAAGGAAAGGCATTAATAGTAAGAATCATTAATATAAAAGTAAAAAGGTGCTGGAGAAGTGTGATCTGCAATATCAAAATGCTGAAACTTCGTTAATCAGCAATGTTCGCCATGCTGTCCACGCCATCTCTCCCTTTTTACTCTCTAATTTAGATGTCTGGGAATCCCACTGAAGAGATCTAATAGAGCTTGTCAGTCTTTGGAGGATGACTGGATGGAGGAAGAGAAGAATGCGCACAACAGCTAGGATAATGTCCAGGTTGATAATAAATGACCAGGTTTCTCCAGTCACAAAGGGATTCAAGGAATTTATAAATCTTTCCACCACTGGAGAAGCTGAGAGAGATTGTAACTTAGCCTACTAATTGTAGTCATTTGACAACATACAGGCTGTAAATCCATGGAGAAATCAGAAGTACTCCCAAAGACGAGCCTGGACTTGAAACCGTGTAACTCCCGAGGCGTTACAGGGAAGATGAGTGACTCAGGTCTATTTAAACTGTGAATAGCAAGAGGGGGGAAGTCTCGCCTTGATGTTTTGAATTTGATTTCCTATGAACAAGAAGACTGCTTCCTCCAGAGCACTAACCCTATCTTCAAGCTTTTTATCTATCTGTTCCTGTGTAACTAAGTCCAGTGTTAGAATTCCAAGCCACTCTTCCAGCTACATGACCACACATGTACTGTCCAGAAGCCAGGAAAGATGTTAAGTCATCACAGGGCCTTACATCCTACACAATCCATGCACTGTTGATCATGTAATCTATGCACATGCACAGCGTTGCTATGTAAGCCCATATTCACATGTGTGGGGCATGGAGGAACCTATAAAAGCAGGTTCCACCTATTCCTTCTCTCCCTTCCTGCATGTCATTCCACAGTCCTATGCAAACCCTTTCTATTCCCTTCCATTAATAAGCTCTCATAGTGGGTGTTTTGTTGTTGTTTGTGTGTGTGTGTGTGTGTGTGTGTGTGTGTGTGTGTGTGTGTGCCTGCCTCATGGCTTCTCTAGCACAGTAAACAGCACCGCTTAATAAATAATACAGAGATATTTTAGGTAGTTGACTAACATGGTCAGTGCCATGTACCTGTTGTACTAAGGTAGCTGCAGCAACAGCTCCTGTAATATTGAATGCAGTGATGCCCAAAATTAAGCAGCAATAAATTGTTTAGGTCTACTAAGACCGTTCGTGAGTTCTTCTATGCCATGAACACCAGGATCATCATTAGCTAAGATTAACTGGCAAAAGTCCATATGAAGGCTGTCTGATTACAATGTAAGTATCAGGATCATAAGAAGACTTTACACTGAGAGGATGTTAGGGTTGCAGTCATCTTGGAGAAGGCTCAGACGGGGCAGCAGGCCCTTGGACAAATTATTCTAAAAAACCCACCTAGGATGTGCTGCCTCTCTGCCCCTAGACCCAGGCAATTAGGAACTACACACAAATTAGTTCCAGACATTTCCTGCCGTAACCTAAAAAATATGATATAACATAACTGGCATAATAAACAAAGCCCCAGGTCTGTCCTGTGGGATATTTTCTGCTGTTTTAGATTGTATATCATAGTTGTCAGAGGGAATGAGTTTCCTGCAGGTAAAAATGGAATGTCTGACTATCAGAAGAAATGGGTCTGCTGATGATATAGATGTGAGGACAGAAACTACTAGAGGACATGGCAATTTCCTTGCAGCTGCAACTCTCCAATCAATTGAAACCGAGCATCTCTAACCTGAAGCAAGGACCAATCCTGAGCAGGTAACTGCACAGTGTTAGAATTCTCCTAGACCGCCAAGCCTAACCACTGTAAAAATCCTATCCTGTTACTTCTTGGGGTCCCTCTCACTCCAGTGCTCTGGTGGATGGACAAGGGGCCTGAGTTTAAACTCTCGAATTAAAGACACTGCTTATGCATTCAGATCTGTCTCTTGGTGGTCTTTGGGGACATCGGACTTTTGCATGTAACAATACAATTAGTAATAATGCATTTTTTCACAAGAAACATCAGGAACACCCTCAGGTGCAAAAGTGGTATTAATCCTACCAAAGAGCAAAAGGAATATGAACACAGGCATGTGCACCATACGCCTCTGGATCTTTATAGGTAGGACTCTTTAAGTGAACAAAGTTAGTTGCTGCCAATAATCAATGAAGATCAGGCTGTAGAATCTTAGTTCCTGCAGCAAGGAATAAAGGATGCAGGCCAGGCAGATTAGTACCATTTATCAATGACTGTAGCTTTAGGTATAAAAGAATCATTCAAACCAGGCAGCCATGGCACACACCTTTAATCCTAGCACTCAGGAGGAAGAGGCAGGAGGATCTCTGTGAGTTTGTGGCCAGCCTGGCCTACAGAGCGATATCTAGGAGAGGCACAAGAACTACACATTTGTTGACTTCAAATAAGATCTATAATTATAAAGTGGACTGGAAATGGACTGTTCTTTTTTTTTTAATTGTCTTTTGTGGTGAGAAATAAATACCTTTTTTTTTTTGGAAATCCACAGAAGAACCAGGGAGGTAACCTAGAGGTACTACTTACATGATCCCAAATGGTTTCTAATGTTTTTGAATCTCTACAGGGTGGTGAATCAGTAGGAGGAGAATCTGAGATCGTGGCTACTAAATCTGAACTATGTTCCACAGAGTTAAAAGTTAGAATACAAAGATCACGCCCCTCAGGAGAAAGTAGGGAGTCAGCCACCAGAGTTCGTGTTGACAGTGAAAAGCAGCCTGAGGGAATGTAATGATCTTTGTTGAAAAGCACAAAGGGACTGTCTCAGCACATCTGTAATAAGAAATATTATGAAAGGGTTTTTTTGCAAAATAAAGACACTGCCTTCTCCTCTCATAAGCTTAGTATTGTTAGTAACAACTTGTATCTTTTGAAAGTCCCATGTAGTTGGATGAAAAAAAGGAGGGTCAGGAACATAATGCTCAATAATGATCGGCCACTGGACGTTAGAGGATAAACAGTACCTGAGCAGCGATGAAGGCAAGCAGAGCAACGAAAAGGCTGTCTGCTGATGGAGACAGTGCGTGTTGTGCTACCATACCCCAGGCACCGTCTGCAACGTTTTTTAGTTGACCCAGGTTGGAGGGGAATGATTCTTGTGGACCACACAGAGTGAAAGTTCCTAGGAATTCGACCTCTCAGATTGAGATGTTGGAGCTGTGGAACAAGCTGTGATACAGATGGATCATGTTTGTTTCTTTGTTGTTTCATTTTCTGAGCCCCAGGGACAAAGCATCCGAGTTTGACCTTTAAAGTCAATACTTAAGTGATTAATCGAAAACATGGCGTGTTGCCAAAGATGATGGGGAGAGCTGCATTTGAATTCCCCTTCTTGTAATTTTGTAATTTGAATTTTTAATGTTTGATGGGACCTCTCTACAATGGCCTGATCCTGGGTATTATAAGGAATACCTGTGATACAGATGGATCACACACACTGGGCAGCTGAGTAGCTGTGTGCAGTGTACTATTTTGTAGAGAGGCTTCTTCCTAAGAGGGCAGCAGAAGCCAGAACCGGGAAGGTTGAACTGTTTGGCTAGGGCAAGTTTACCATGAGGCTGTCTGGAATCCTAATGGGTGAATCAGCATCCTGCGGGAAAACACAAGCATATCCTTTTCTTGTCAATAGATCTGGCACTTAAGGAATGTGTTGTTGCTGTTGTTGTTGCTGCTGCTGTTTTTGTTTGTTTGTTTGTTGTTTCATTTTCTGAGCCCCAGGGACAAAGCATCCTAGTTTGACCTTTAACGTCAATACTTAAGTGGTCAATCGGGAACATGACATGTTGCAAAAGATGATAGGGAGAGCTGTATTTGAATTCCCCTTCTTGTAATTTTGTAATTTGAATTTTTAATGTTTGATGGGACCTTTCTACAATGGCCTGATCCTGGGGGTTATAAGGAATGCCTGTGGTGTGGGAGATGTGAGAAGTATTGCAAAAAGATTTGAAGGTTTTTGATGGGTAAGCAGGAGCATTTTCTGTCTTTCAGGCTCTTGTCATGCCAAGGTATGAAAGCTAAAGAACAAATGTTGTATAATGTCTTTAAAGGCCTCTCTCCCATATGGGCAGAAGCAACAATGGTATGAGAATAAGTGTCAACACACACATGGACAGAAGACATCTTTCCAAATGAAGGAAAATGGGTGGCATCCATTTGCCAAAAGTCATTGTGGCATAGCTCCCTAGAGTTTACCCCCAGAGGGAGGCTATTGGGATGAGCAGGACAAGCACCACAATCTCTAATTACAGCTCTGGCAGTCTCTTGAGATAGTTTAAACTGATATCTTAAAGCTGAGTCATTTTGATGGTGTAGATTATGGCTTGCCTTAGCTGTTTCTACAGCCTAAGAACAAGTCACTTGGTGTGAAGATCACGCGATGACTGCCATCATGACTAGGTCCCGGGAAGGCAGAATGAGCTCTGACAGAACCACAAACAAAGGGGGATTTCTTTTACAAACTTGCTTCTGTGGTTTATGTAGCAAAGTGAAAATAGTGGTAGTACCTTCAGCGGGTAAGGGTGCAGTTTCAATGTGAGGGAACAATCTAACCACCTGCTGAGAGTCCGAGGAAAGATTAAAAGAGGAGTCCTTTTAACTGAGCAAAAGAAAAACAATAGCTCAAAGTTCAGCCTTTTGTGCAGAGGACTCAGTGGGCCATTGTCCATTTTGCACTAACCATAAAACTCCCCTATATTTTTGGTTGTGAGCCTAGCCTTTAACGGCTGAGCCATCTCTCCTGCCCATATATAGAGAAAAATATTTTAGGCAAACCTGGAGTATGATGCCCTGTCATGCATAAAGCTTTTGAGGTGTGCAGCATAAGAAATGGAGGCTACTGACAGAAGCCCTAGAATGGCAGAGAGAATCATCCTCTGACTTCTTTATTTTTAAAGCACAAAGCATTCATCTTCTTGTATCCTATTGTTGATCAATAATGGCACCTATACACTTATAGATGTGTCATGAGTTTGTGGTTATTCCTGTTACTTTTAATGAATCCATAAGTGATTGAGCATGATTTTGAAGAAGGGACTACTCTAATGCAAATTCTACAAGGTCATCTGTCCATGAATCTGGCAATGTTCAAGAATGGCTCTAAACTGTTGGACCCTTTCGTGTTACACAAGGTACCCAGGAATGGACCCATGACCTTGCACATGGTAGGTGAACTTTTTATATTGCTCCCTAACCCACCCACCCTCATCTTCCTTCTTAAAATCAAAGTATCCATAGTATTACTAATGTACCTCTTCACAAATTACGTCATCATTCTTTTCTGGTCATTGACAGAGTCCATAGAGTTTTGATATCTTATGACTATATAATATTTGAGCATTTAAAAACCATCATATGCATCAGTAAACAAGAACATGAGACAGTTTTTCTCTGGGTTATTTCTAGTGCACAACACAGTATAATATAATATGATATAACTGATTTCCTTTTTGTGAAAGGATAAAATTATATGCATAATAACTTCTTTAGACTGTATAGTCCTGCTTGGGTTTCACAGCCCTAAGGCCATAAAAGTTCTTATAGCTGCTAGTATGTGTTATAAAATTGTTCTCCAAAGGGACCATAACTATTTTCTATTCCTAACAGTAATTACAGCCTGTGCCTCTCTAGTTCCCAAAGTCCTGTCCATTGCTAATCTTTAGGGCTGTTAAATAGCCCTTGCTAGTTACTTTACTATATAGTAATGTCGTGTAAATATTGAATATTGTGCACGTGTGTCACGACCCCCTCAACCAGCAAGGAAGACCAACACCGGGCTCTTCTTTCAGCAGTTTACTCAGGAACCTTGAACAATCTTCTGACCCCGGGGAAAGCCCACCCACGACCTAAATAGTCCCTGGGTGGCCAACCCCAGCCTGCCACATGGGCACTGCAGATAGGTCCAGGTTCACGGAAGCAAGCCAGATCCTAGGACTAAGCCAAATATGGAGCTGTTTACTCCTGAGAGCACTCACCATCGGGAAGGTGGGGGCGGAAGCCAGAACCATCTTATGGGTGTGGCTGTGCGCAGCTGTCTACAGTTCCCCCTTTTTTATTATAAACAAGCAGGCAAGAGTAGAGGTCCGATCTCTGCGGAAAAAATTTAGGACAATGTACTGGTGTTTGTCCAGGTGTCATCCACCCAGAGAACACTTGACCTGTCCAATACCCTTTTTTGCAGAGGTAGGAACTGGGGTATCAACCCACGTGCAATCAGACATGTTCTTCTCGGGACTTGATCATGGCATGTGCCCTGAGTGCAGTGCACCAGCCTCGCATCCTGCACTTCAATAATCTTTAAGGGTGGCCAGCCAGTCCTGAGGGGACTGTCCTGCCTCTATGGCAGTAAAGGCTTGTATGATCATGGCTGTATTACACTCTTGAGAGGCCCTGACTCTGCAGATGCACCACAGGCAAGCCAGGGAGACCAGCACCAGAAGGCCTGCTAAGGCTCCCAAGCCCGCCCACTCCTTGAGATGATTCATGGCATTAGAGATCCATGTAGATAATCCTTTTGCCAGTCCAGCATCCACCCAGGTCGAGTTCACCATGACAATAGCCACCCTCAGCTGTTCCATCAGGTTGTCGAACTGGCATCGGTCTCGGGAACACAGACAGTATCCCCATCTTTTTTCTAGCATTCCCGGCTGCATTGTCATGAGGACGAGCAGGAGGATTGTCATTTCGACCATCGTGGATTTCCCCATACTGGACTCTTCTAGTGAGGCATGCGGGCACCCACACTGGATCTTGTTGATCCTGAGGGAAAACACAAACAGAACCTTGTGCCCATGTCAGCACGGGATCGGGCCCGCACCAGAGCCCTGTCAACACATCTTTCCATTTTACCATTCCTTTAGCTGTACCATGAGACTCATGATGCCTATCTGCTGCGGAATATCCCTGAGCATCCAAATTTAAAAGTTGACAGTAAATAAAGCAAGAGAAAGTCTTTCCTTTGGGGTATGGCCGCGGCCTATTCCCCCTTTTTGTTTTTGCAGGCATTCTTTTAATGTGCGGTGAGCATGTTC
>NW_023413778.1:0-19720 GCF_903995425.1 Onychomys torridus | reverse complement strand
TGTGGAGTTTTGTAAGGCCTGCAGGATCATTCTGTGAGCACAGATGAAACCCAAATGGGATCCTTTGCAGTGTTAGAATTACTGGCTTTCATTTATACAAATCTTCTCATTTTACAAGCTTTGTGGCTCAGAAATTCCACCCCATCAATCCTCATGGCTGCTCATGGTGACACTGATGGGCTATTAAAATGGTAAGTGGGTTGAGTTCTAGAAAATAGTTCTCTGTTAACTTAGGGGCAAACAAAAACAATCTCAACAGAGAAACAGGTTTGTATTACTTCCCAAGGTGGGAAGATTTGGCAAGAGGATTTGACTCTGGCATGCTTATTGCCTGGTAACAATGAAAATAAACCAGGCTGGAGAATGCCAGGAAGGTACAGCAGCTAGTTAACCTAATGGTTCCTCCAAGGAGCTCCATTTGTTTGGAGCAGAAATTTTAACAAACTTTCCACAGTAATTCTATCTTTTCCATCTTTGTGTTTTCTGCCAGCAGATATAAATATGTCTAAATATGTACACAGCAAACAGAAGTATGTAGGAGCTCTGTCTCCATTTCCTGTCTCAGTATAGCTGTTACGTGAACCTCTCTTCAAGAATGAAATGAATCAGATTAGGAGTGAGTCTATAATGTGTTATTGAGTGTTTAATTAGACACAGATACACTGAGCCTTTGGAGACCATTTTGTTTGAATTTGTGTGGGTGCATTTTACCTTTGAGTATACTGCTCAAAAATGGTATCATGCCCGATTTGATTTAAGGCCCAATTAATGAGATGGTACCTATACAGGATACAATTTGGATGTTTAAAAACCATAGTCTCAGAAACTTAGGGTAAAACCAAATACTACTGGTCTAGGAAAAAAATAACAATAAATGACTTCTAATGATATTCTGCTATACGCATAGTTATGTGGCTTATTCTGCCTATCAGAAAGTTTCCTTCTATGGCAAATGGGAACAAAAACAGAGACCCATAGCCAGACATTGCACAGAGAAAGTCTTTGGAACACATATGTCTATATTGGAAGTCTTCATGAAATCCTTCCCCTCAGAGCTCAGAGAACCCTGCAGAAGAGGAGGCAACATATGCAGGAGCCAGCGGGGATGAAGGGCACCAGGAGAGCAAAACCAACCAAATCAACAGATCAAGGCTCATATGAACTCACAGAGACTGAAGCAGCAGGTACAGGGCTGACACTGTACCAGGTCTTCTGTCTATATATTATGGTTTTGTTTGGTATTTCTGTGGGACTCCTGAGTGTGTGAACGAGCTGGTTTCTGATTCTCGTGTCTTCTCTTGAGTCTCTTTTCCTTCTGTTGGTTTGCCTTGTCTAAACTCAGTGTGATGGCTTTTGTTTTATCTTGCTATATATTTTTTTGTTATGATTGGTTGCTGTCTCTTAGATTTCTGTTCTTTTCTAATGAGAGGGGGGTAGAGAGGAAGTGGGAACAGTAGAGAGAGAGGGGACTGTAGTCAGGAAATATTGCATGATAAAAGAACCTATTTTTAATAAAAGGTGAGGAGGAAAGGAACCTTCAAAAGGTGAGATCTAGATGGAAGAAGCTGCCCTGACCCCAGTTCCTATTCTCACCCTTTACTCCCTGTGTATGGACGAAATGTGATCACTCTGCTTCCTGACCAACAGACAGCCTTGCATTCCTGCCACCATTCCTTCCCTGCATGATCAACTGCATCCCTTCTAGAACTGGAAGATAAAGTACTACTGTCCTTTTCTTTCTTTCCCTCCTTTTCTTTCTTTCTTTCTTTCTTTCTTTCTTTCTTTCTTTCTTTCTTTCTTTCTTTCTTTCTTTCTTCAGATTTGAAAGATGTTGGAAAGTTGTAGGGGTAAGAAAACCTTGTTATTAAGCAATAAAGCATGCAGGTAACACAGCCCTAAAATTCATCTGATGCAATCTAAGCTATCTCTACTTCTTTTATACGCATGCCATCTTCTCTAATAAATTTAAAAGCATGAATCAAAGTGACACAGTTCAAGTTAAATTCCTCTGTGTTTTATGTGCGGAGTGTGTGATGTCTTCAGCAATAGGGTCTTACTGTCAAGTTCTGGTAAGGGAACAAACAGCTGCAGGAATAGTTGGTGTTGTGTGGGTCTCTTTTACACCATCAGCTCAAACTCAAAGGGAGATTTCCAGCGCTTGGCCCCAGGATTTAGGGCAGTGCTACTCTCTGTTTAGTGAGATGAATACTACCTATCTGGAGGGAAATGCAGCCCTGGGCAGCTCAGCTCATTTTCCCGTGCTTCCTTTTGTCCATGAATGTGACTTGAACCTGACCCTAGTGTAACCTCATGGCATGTAAGGATCATTAGTTTGTTAATGTGATAAAGATTCCTTTCAGCACATAGTATGTGCTTGGTAAATGGTACTCACCACTATGACAAATGACAGTCACTTAAAATAACACTGGAAACATGTTATTGTCACATCATTTGGAAGTCACAAACTGTGGCATGGATGGAAACCATGAAGCTACATCCCATCCTGCATCATGTGATGTTGCTGTTGATCTTGAAAAAGTCCTGAAGCATCAATAACTCTGATTATGGGCTGACTGCTTCTAGGCAGTGCAAATGGCTTTCAGGAAGGGCAAACCAGCTGGCTCCCCTCAAATGAGGCAAGTGTGACACTCCTAGAGATTGACACATGAAAATGAGGAATCATAACAGGAGTTCATTACAGATAAGATTAGGAGGCATTGGTTAACCAGGACTGCTGCTTATGGAAGATGCAGCTTGTTAATGACTTCCACACAGCAATGTCTCTTTTATTTTGTGGCTGCAATGTGCTCTGAGGCTTACAAAGGCTTATTATAAAACAAGATATGTATTATAAACCTGACTTACTTTAGAACATCAGAATAATGATTGAAAAGAATTATGGAATAAAGTATGATTTATACTGAAAAAAGTAATCATTAACTTTTATGACAGAGACTTTTTTAAAATAGTAATTTTCACTTATAAAACAATCAAAACTAATCCCTAAGGAAAAAAATTAAACCTGTGAGCGTTGTAAAAGTTTTTCCCTTCTGTAAAACACTGAAGATGTGGGCACATCCTGGAGTAGTTCCTGAGGATGTCTGCATGATCCTCCTACATGTCCACACCTTGATGTCCATGAGACATGGGGGACGAGCTTAGCCTAAAGAAGCTTTCCTGTGAAAGTGGTCTCTGCGAGATATCCTCCTTAATTTGAATAATGTTCAATTCTCTTATGATTGAAATAATCCTGAAAGCCTGTGTATCAAAATTATATGCTTTGTAAAAGACAACTATTCCAGATTTTCTTTCATATTCTGAATATGGATTTCATCTTAAAAGGCATGAAAGTAGAAAAGTCCTTTTCTGGAATGAGAAAGAAGATGAGGAAGATGAAGAGGAGGAAGAGGACAGACAGAAGTGCCTGAGGGATCAAGAGGTCAGTAGGGGTCAATGTGAAGAAAGTACCTTCCATAGATAGGCACATGACATAGTGAAAACATTGCTCTGTATAGTCAATATAACATATACTAATAAAAAGAACAAAGGAAAAATGCACCAATAGATTTTGTTATAAGAGGAGAGAAAAAAATAGCAAAATCCTTCCAGGAAGTAAACTGTACAGGGACCTGGTGTTCTGGTTACAGTCTTTGCATCTGATCACTTTAGAGTCCGATTACTCTAAATTCCCCTGAACACAGTTCTTCATCTCCAAAATGGGCTGAATATTTCCACTTTTGCTCTCTTAGGATTAAAGAAACAACATCTGTGTGCATCCTTTAGTGAGCACAGTAGGCTCTCATTAATAGTGTCATTTCTGCACCTAGTAAGAGCATTTTCCTCCATTGTTTGAACAACTAATTTTAGATGAATGTATCAATCAGACTGAGTGTGTGGAGAGGTCAGAAAATGTTCCTGGACCACTGTGTCTCAGGAGACATGTGTGATACAAATGGAGGGGCCAAGTCACACTGATGAGTAGAGGAAACACTAAACCAACTAAAACCCAGCTCAGATTTTTATTAATTCTCCCCAGATCTGGAGGTGCATAGTCACGTGGAGTTCATACTTCCTCCTTTTCTGAGAACTATTAGCACTGCCATTGAGATAAATGAAAGTTGTCAACAATACACAGATGATTCATGGAAGTGAGCATCCCCAAACTGTCAGAGATAATCCCATTAACTCAGTAAAAACAGAGCTGAAAAGTGGCCTTAAGATCCCCAGGCAGTTGTGACACAGGCCTTTAATCCCAGCACTTGGGAGTCAAAGGAAGGCAGATATCTGTGAGTTTGAGGCCAGGCTGGGCTACAGAGTGAGTTCCAGGAAAGGCACCAAAGCTACACAGAGAAACCCTGTCTCGAAAAACCAACCAAACAAACAAACAAAAAAGATAATGCATTTCAAGCATTCTGACTATGAGTCTTAATTAGAATTTCATCCCCTCCCACAGGTACATGTGCAATTACATTCTGACTGGACACAGTACATTGGGGATAAAACTATCTTCAGAAAGGAGAAACAGGAAATGAATTCTAGACTAGGGGACACATTATGCTGCCAAGTGATATTCAAGCTGACTGGAGTTAACTCATTGGACATCTACAGCAGGCAGTGAGATGTGCTCCTTAGAGTATGTAGAACTTAGAAAACATCCCCAGGTACAGAATCAGGAACAAGGACTCATGACAGTCTAGAGGCAGGAACAGAGAAAGCCATGGCAGATGGAGGTGGTCTGGGTAGCAAAACTAAAATAAAATAAAAAAAAAAAAAACCACAGAAGTTTGAAGTAGCACTGAAGCCTTAAAAGTCTTCACCAATGATTACATGAGCAGGAGATCTCACTCTGGGTCCCTAAGCATCATCAGTGTGTGACTGTCACAGAAAGGATAATAAGTGATGTCAACCGAGTAAGATAAAGAGGACCAAGTACTTAGTGGGAAAATGTGTACCAGAGAGTTTAGTAAGTTTAAATTTACTACATTTTAAAATGTGCTATTGTCAAGTCGGGGTAATGCTGAAAGTTTATTTTTCTGTCTGGTTTTCTCCACTTTTCTCTTTTTAAAAAATGTGGGATTTAGTTTTAATAGTATGTAAGACTTAAATTTTACTAGAAGACTACTCAAAAGAACTATGTGGAGATGTTATCAAAAAAGATGAAACAAAACAATATTTTAAAACTTTTGGTAAATTTGGTAATTTTTTTCTCTAGGAAACAAATAAAAAAATGTTAATTGTTCTCCCAGAACTATCTAAATGCACAAATGAGCCTAGGATGGCATGCTGAAAGGTCCATGAGCACATGTTGTGTACCTTGAATAAACTATCTTCAGTGCCCTTCATCTCCAAGTTCTTACTTGACAATAAATGATGTCTCTGAAAACTCATGTCTGACAAAATTTCAATAGCCTTTAGCTCACTGTCTTTCTGGAAGACATTTGGCTGATGCTCTTATACACTGACCCTGTTGTGGATGCTGAACCTCTGATTTCAGTTCCATAAATGAGTCATTTAACCTCCATACCCTTTAAAGGTAGGAATAAATTGTTCCCTGGCCTTTTTCACCCACTGAAACATCTATTGGTGAGATAATGTCTACAAAACAGAGTGAATGTCTCACCAAAAAGCAATTTGATATTTTTTTTACCCTAAAGCTGAAAATGAAACAGATGGAAACAGAGATGGGGGATGAAGGCAAGTGTCTGTGACTTCCCAGAGATGAGGGATGGGTGCAGAGGTCTATGACTTCACACATTTGAGGATGGAACAGAGGTCTATGATTTGACAAAAATGGGGGATGGAAGAAGGTGTCTGTGACTTCACAGAGGTGGGAATGGAAGAAGTCTATGACTTCAGAGAGATGGGATTTGGAAGAAGTCAATGATTTCACAGAGATAAGGGGTTGTAGCAGAAGTCTATGACTTCAGAGAAATATGGGATGGAAGCAGAAGTCTATGACTTCACAGAGATGGGGGATCAAATCTGATATATGTCTTCATAGAGATGGGGATAGAAGAGAAGTCTATGACTTCATAGAGATGGGGAATGCATCCAGATGTTTGTGACTTCACTGAGATAGAGATGAAGTCTGATTTCAAAGAGGTAGGGAATGGAAGAATGCAGGAGATTTGCTTCAGCAGGGAGATACAGGCTTATTCTTTTCTCATTATACTATACCATTCTGTATTTATAAACTGAACTTTTGCCTTTAATGGCCTTGGGCTTTGGATCTGAACTGTAGGCATTTCATCCTTGGGATCAGGTGTGTCAAGTAATTAACGTTCCTGTTCTTTTTGTAATTAGGAAGGCACAGTGGAATTCTTGGTCTTGCCGTGCAAAGAATTTTTTTTCTGAAGAATTATTTAATTTAGAGAAGCTAACACTGTACACATTTTTATCCTTTACAAAAGTCCCCACAAAATTTCTTAAAAGGAAAGGCATTAATAGTAAGAATCATTAATATAAAAGTAAAAAGGTGCTGGAGAAGTGTGATCTGCAGTATCAAAATGCTGAAACTTTGTTAATCAGCAATGTTCGCCATGCTGTCCACGCCATCTCCCCCTTTTTACTCTCTGATTTAGATGTCTGGGAATCCCACTGAAGAGATCTAATAGAGCTTGTCAGTCTTTGGAGGATGACTGGATGGAGGAAGAGAAGAATGAGCACAACGGCTAGGATAATGTCCAGGTTGATAATAAATGACCAGGTTTCTCCAGTCACAAAGGGATTCAAGGAATTTATAAATCTTTCCACCACTGGAGAAGCTGAGAGAGATTGTAACTTAGCCTACTAATTGTAGTCATTTGACAACATACAGGCTGTAAATCCATGGAGAAATCAGAAGTACTCCCAAAGACGAGCCTGGGTTTGAAACCGTATAACTCCTGAGGCGTTACAGGGAAGATGAGTGACTCAGGTCTATTTAAAATATGAATAGCAAGAGGTGGGAAGTCTAGCCTTGATGTTTTGAATTTGATTTCCTATGAATAAGAAGACTGCTTCCTCCAGAGCATTAACCCTATCTTCAAGCTTTTTATCTATCTGTTCCTGTATAACTAAGTCCGAAGTGTTAGAATTCCAAGCCACTATCCCAGCTACATGACCACACATGTACTGTCCAGAAGCCAGGAAAGATGTTTAGTCATCACAGGGCCTTACATCCTACACAATCCATGCACTGTTGATCATGTAATCTATGCACATGCAAAGCGTAGCTATGTAAGCCCATATGTCATGTGTGGGGCATGGAGGAACCTATAAAAGCAAGTTCCACTTATTCCTTCTCTCTCTTCCTGCATGGTCATTCCACAGGCCTATGCACACCCTTTCTATTCCTTTCTCTTAATAAGCTCTCATGGTGGGTGTTTTGATGTTGTGTGTGTGTGTGTGTGTGTGTGTGTGTGTGTATGTGTGTGTGTGTGTGTGTGTGTGTGTGTGTGTGTGTGTGTGTGTGTGTGTGTGTGTACCTTCCTCATGGCTTCTCTAGCACAGTAAGCAGCACCGCTTAATAAATACAAAGAGATATTTTAAGTAGTTGACTAACATGGTCAGTGCCATGTACCTGTTGTACTAAGGTAGCTGCAGCAACAGCTCCTGTAATACTGAATGCAGTGATGCCCAAAATTAAAGCAGCAATAAATTGTTTAGGTCTACTAAGACCGTTAGTGAGTTCTTCTATGCCATGAACACCAAGATCATTATTAGCTAAGATTAACTGGCAAAAGTACATATGAAGGCTGTCTGATTACAATATAAGTATCAGGATCATAAGAAGACTTTATACTGAGAGGATGATAGGGTTGCAGTCATCTTAGAGAAGGCTCAGACAGGGGCATCAGGCCCTTGGACAAATTATTCTAAAAAACTAACCTAGGATGTGCTGCCTCTCAGCCCCTAGACCCAGACAATTAGGAACTACACAAAAATTAGTTCCAGACATTTCCTGCCATAACCTAAAAAATATGATATAACATAACTGGCATAATAAACAAAGCCCCAGGTCTGTCCTGTGGGATATTTTCTGCTGTTTTAGATTGTATATCATAGTTGTCAGAGGGAATGAGTTTCCTGCAGGTAAAAATGGAATGTCTGACTATCAGAAGAAATGGGTCTGCTGATGATATAGATGTGAGGACAGAAACTACTAGAGGACATGGCAATTTCCTTGCAGCTGCAACTCTCCAATCAATTGAAACCGAGCATCTCTAACCTGAAGCAAGGACCAATCCTGAGCTTGTAACTGCACAGAGTTAGAATTCTCCTAACCACTGTAAAAATCCTGTCCTGTTATTTCTTGGGGTCCCTCTCACTCCATGGACAAGGGGCCTGAGTTTAAACTCTCGAATTAAAGACACTGCTTATGCATTCAGATCTGTCTCTTGGTGGTCTTTGGGGACATTGGACTTTTGCATGCAACAATACAATTAGTAATAATGCATTTTTTCACAAGAAACAACAGGAACACTCTCAGGTTCAAAAGTGATATTAACCCTAACAAAGGGCCCTCTTTTAGAAGAGCAAAAGGAATATGAACACAGGCATGTGCAGCATATGCCTCCGGATCTTTATAGGTAGGACTCTTTAAGTGAACAAAGTTAGTTGCTGCCAATAATCAATGAAGATCAGGCTGTAGAATCTTAGTTCCTGCAGCAAGGAATAAAGGATGCAGGCCAGGCAGATTAGTACCATTTATCAACGACTGTAGCTTTAGGTATAAAAGAATCATTCAAACCAGGCAGCCGTGGCACACACCTTTAATCCTAGCACTCAGGAGGAAGAGGCAGGCAGATCTCTGTGATTTCGAGGCTAGCCTGGCCTACAGAGTGATATCCAGGACAGGCACAAAAACTACACATTTGTTGGATTCAAATAGGATCTATAATTATAAAGTGGACTGGAAATGGACTGTTCGTTTTTTTAAATTGTCTTTTGTGGTGAGAAATAAATACCCTTTTTTGGAAATCCACACAAGAACCAGGGAGGTAACACAGAGGTACTGCTTACATGATCCCACGTGGTTTCTAATATTTTTGCATCTCTACAGGTTGGTGAATCTTTAGGAGATGAATCTGAGATCGTGGTTACTAAATCTGAACTATTTCCCACAGAGTTAAAGGTTAGAATCCAAAGATCATGCCCCTTAGGGAGAAGTAGGGAGTCAGCCATCAGAGTTTGTGTTGACAGTGAAAAACAGCCTGTGGGGATGTAATCACCTTTGTTGAAAAGCACAAAGGGACTGTCTCAGTATATCTGTAATAAGAAATATTATGAAAGGTTTTTTTGCAAAATAAAGACACTGCCTTCTCCTCTCATAAGCTTAGTATTGTTAGTAACAACTTGTGTCTTTTGAAAGTCCCATGTAGTTGGATGAAAAAAAGGAGGGTAAGGAACATAATGCCCAATAAGGATCAGCAGCCGGACGTTAGAGGATAAACAGTACCTGAGCAGCGATGAAGGCAAGCAGAGCAACGAAAAGGCTGTCTGCTGATGGAGACAGTGCATGTTGTGCTACCATACCCCGGGCACCGTCAGCGACGTTTTTTAGTTGACCCAGGTTGGAGGAGGCTGATTCTTGTTGACCATGTAGAGTGACAGTTCCTAGGAATTCGACCTCTCAGATTGAGATGTTGGAGCTGTGGAACAAGCTGTGATACAGATGGATCATGCTCACTGGGCAGCTGAGTAGCTGTGTGCAGTGTACTATTTTGTAGAGAGGCTTCTTCCTAAGAGGGCAGCAGAAGCCAGAACCGGGAAGGTTGAACTGTTTGGCTGGGGGAAGTTTACCAGGAGGCTGTCTGGAATCCTAATGGGTGAATCAGCATCCTGCTGGAAAACACAAGCATATCCTCTTCCGGTCAATAGATCTTCCCATTTAAGGAATATGGTGTTGTTGTTGCTGTTGCTGCTGCTGTTGTTGTTGTTGCCTCTGTTTTTGTTTGTTTGTTTGTTGTTTCATTTTCTGAGCCCCAGGGACAAAGCATCCGAGTTTGACCTTTAACGTCAATACTTAAGTGATTAATCGCGAACATGGCATGTTGCAAAAGATGATGGGGAGAGCTGTATTTGAATTCCCCTTCTTGTAATTTTGTAATTTGAATTTTTAATGTTTGATGGGACCTTTCTACAATGGCCTGATCCTGGGGGTTATAAGGAATGCCTGTGGTGTGGGAGAAGTGAGAGTACTGCAAAAAGATTTGAAGGTTTTTGATAGGTAAGCAGGAACATTTTCTGTCTTTCAGGCTCTTGTCATGCCAAGGTATGAAAGCTAAAGAACGAATGTTGTATAATGTCTTTAAAGGCCTCTCTCCCATATGGGCAGAAGCAACAATGGTATGAGAATAAATGTCAACACACACATGGACAGAAGACATCTTTCCAAATGAAGGAAAATGGGTGGCATCCATTTGCCAAAAGTCATTGTGGCATAGCTCCCTAGAGTTTACCCCCAGAGGGAGGCTATTGGGATGAGCACTACAATTTCTAATTGCAGCTCTGGCAGCCTCTCGAGATAGTTTAAACTGATATCTTAAAGCTGAGCCATTTTGATGGTGAGGATTATGGCTTGCCTTAGCTGTTTCTACAGCCTAAGAACAAGTCACTTGGTGTGAAGATCACGCGATGACTGCCATCATGACTAGGTCCCGGCAAGGCAGAACGGGCTCTGACAGAACCACAAACAAAGGGGGATTTCTTTTACAAACTTGCTTCTGTGGTTTATGTATCAAAGTGAAAACAGTGGTAGTACCTTCAGCGGGTAAGGGTGCAGTTTCAATGTGAGGGAACAATCTAACCACCTGCTGAGAGTCCGAGGAAAGATTAAAAGAGGAGTCCTTTTAACTGAGCAAAAGAAAAACAATAGCTCAAAGTTCAGCTTTTTGTGCAGAGGACTCAGTGGGCCATTGTCCGTTTCGCACTAACCATAAAACTTCCCCATATTTTTTTTTGTGAGCCTAGCCTTTAACAGCTGAGTCATCTCTCCTGCCCATCAATGGAGAAAAATATTTTAGGCAAACCTAGAGTATGGTGCCCTGTCATTCATAAAGCTTTTGAGGTGTGCAGCATAAGAAATGGAGGCTACTGACAGAAGCCCTGGAATGGCAGAGAGAATCATCCTCTGACTTCTTTATTTTTAAAGCACAAAGCATTCATCTTCTTGTATCCTATTGTTGATCAATAATGGCACCTATACACTTATTGAGGTGTCAAGAGTTTGTGGTTATTCCTGTTACTTTTAATGAATCCATAAGTGATTGCGCATGATTTTAAAGAAGGGACTACTCTAATGCAAATTCTACAAGGTCGTCTGCCCATGAATCTGGCAATGTTCACAAATGGTTCTAAACTGTTGGACCCTTTCATATTACACAAGGTACCCAGGAATGAACCCATGACCTTGCATGCACCTGGTAGGTGAACTTTTTTATATTGCTCCCTAACCCACCCTCATCTTCCTTCTTAAAGTCAAAGCATCCATAGTATTACTAATGTACCTCTTCACAAATTACATCATCATTCTTTTCTGGTCATTGACAGAGTCCATAGAGTTCTGATATTTTATGAGTATATAATATTAAGGCATTTAAAAATCATCATATGCATCAGTAAATAAGAACATGAGACCTACAGTTTCTCTCTGGGTTATTTCTAGTGCACAACACAGTATAATATAATATAATATAATATAATATAATATAATATAATATAATATAACTGATTTTCTTTTTTGTGAAAGGATAAAAGTATATGCATAATAATTTCTTTAGACTGTACAGTCCTGCTTGGGTTTCATAGCCCTAAGGCCATAAAAGTTCTTGTAGCTGTATGTGTTATAAAATTGTTCTCTGAAGGGACCATAATTATTTTCTATTCCTAACAGTAATTACAGCCTGTGCCTCTCTAGTTCCCAAAGTCCTGTCCATTGCTAAACTTTAGGGCTGTTAAATAGCCCTTGCTAGTTAGTTTACTATATAGTAATGTTGTGTAAATATTGAATATTGTGCATGTGTGTCACGACCCCCTCAACCAGCAAGGAAGACCAACACCGGGCTCTTCTTTCAGCAGTTTACTCAGGAACCTTGAACAATCTTCTGACCCCGGGGAAAGCCCACCCACGACCTAAATAGTCCCTGGGTGGCCAACCCCAGCCTGCCACATGGGCACTGCAGATAGGTCCAGGTTCACGGAAGGAAGCCAGATCCTAGGACTAAGCCAAATATGGAGCTGTTTACTCCTGAGAGCACTCACCATCGGGAAGGTGGGGGCGGAAGCCAGAACCATCTTATGGGTGTGGCTGTGCGCAGCTGTCTACAGTTCCCCCTTTTTTATTATAAACAAGCAGGCAAGAGTAGAGGTCCGATCTCTGCGGAAAAAATTTAGGACAATGTACTGGTGTTTGTCCAGGTGTCATCCACCCAGAGAACACTTGACCTGTCCAATACCCTTTTTTGCAGAGGTAGGAACTGGGGTATCAACCCACGTGCAATCAGACATGTTCTTCTCGGGACTTGATCATGGCATGTGCCCTGAGTGCAGTGCACCAGCCTCGCATCCTGCACTTCAATAATCTTTAAGGGTGGCCAGCCAGTCCTGAGGGGACTGTCCTGCCTCTATGGCAGTAAAGGCTTGTATGATCATGGCTGTATTACACTCTTGAGAGGCCCTGACTCTGCAGATGCACCACAGGCAAGCCAGGGAGACCAGCACCAGAAGGCCTGCTAAGGCTCCCAAGCCCGCCCACTCCTTGAGATGATTCATGGCATTAGAGATCCATGTAGATAATCCTTTTGCCAGTCCAGCATCCACCCAGGTCGAGTTCACCATGACAATAGCCACCCTCAGCTGTTCCATCAGGTTGTCGAACTGGCATCGGTCTCGGGAACACAGACAGTATCCCCCATCTTTTTTCTAGCATTCCCGGCTGCATTGTCATGAGGACGAGCAGGAGGATTGTCATTTCGACCATCGTGGATTTCCCCATACTGGACTCTTCTAGTGAGGCATGCGGGCACCCACACTGGATCTTGTTGATCCTGAGGGAAAACACAAACAGAACCTTGTGCCCATGTCAGCACGGGATCGGGCCTGCGCCAGAGCCCTGTCAACACATCTTTCCATTTTACCATTCCTTTAGCTGTACCATGAGACTCATGATGCCTATCTGCTGCGGAATATCCCTGAGCATCCAAATTTAAAAGTTGACAGTAAATAAAGCAAGAGAAAGTCTTTCCTTTGGTGTATGGCCGCGGCCTATTCCCCCTTTTTGTTTTTGCAGGCATTCTTTTAATGTGCGGTGAGCATGTTCCACAATGCCTTGACCTTGGGGATTGAAGGGCAAGCCATGTACAAGTTGCACCTCCATCTGATGACAAAAGGAGGCAAACTGTTGTCCTGTGTAAGCAGGTCTATTGTCAGTCTTAAGTTGATGAGATTTTCCCCAGGCCGCCCAGGCCTCCAAACAATGGGCAATAACATTGCATGCCTTTTCCCCAGTCAAAGGTGTGGCATGCATGACGCCTGAGCAGGTGTCCACAGACACGTGCACATATTTTATGTGTCCAAATTCAGAGATGTGTGTCACATCCATTTGCCAAACCTTAAGCGGGAGTAGACCCTGGGGATTTATCCCAATATTGGGCGGATATTGATAAACTACACATTGAGGGCAATCTAGAATCATTTGTCGAGCATCAGCTCAAGAAAGTTGAAACTTTTGTTGTAATGTTTTTGCATTGACGTGAAATGTTTCATGAAAGGTTCTGGCTCTATCTAAGGCAGAGCTAATGAATATCCATTCCTTTCGAGTCCATTGATCTACTATATCATTACTTTTGCTCAGGGGCCCTGGCAGGCCTGTATGAGCTCTAATATGTTGGGGATAAAAGCAGGACTTCCTATGCCAAATCAATTGTTGCAGTTGTTGAAACAAAATGCAGACCGGACTGGAGCTTTTAACAGGTCCAGCTACTTCCAAAATTTTGAGGGCATTAATAACATAGGCAGAGTCTGATATCAAATTAAAAGGAAAAGGACAAGCCTTAAAGGCTTCAATCACTATCTTCAATTCTACAATCTAAGGGGTGCCAGGTTGAAATTGGTGTTGTACAGGCTCTTGTGTATCTATCATGTATATGCCACACCCAGTCTTAGATCCATCTGTAAACACATTTAGGGCATTAGGGATGGGCTGCGATGACGTTATCCTAGGGAATATCACTGGGTGTTCCTTAAAGAACCCTAATAGTGGGTGTTTGGGGTAATGGTTATCCATGCATCCAGTAAAGCTACATTGCAAAGTGGCCCAATCATCTATTGTAGCACACAATGTTTGAACTTGACGACTGGTATAAGGCACTATAATGGTAACTAGAGTGACTCCAAAATACTGTAGGCATTGTTGGATTCCAATCATGGCAAGGTTTGCCACGGCAGTAGGGTAATGTTCAATGGATTTAGTTGGCGAAATCTTGGAATAAATCCAGAATAATGGCCCATCCTGCCATAACAACCCAGTGGGCTGGTAATAGGTAGGAAGGATGCACAGGATAATGTCTTTACCTTCTTGTAACCTCTGTAAGAAGGTACCCTATAACCTCTCTTCCACCTTTTGTAAAGCCTTCCGTGCCTCCTCAGTTAATTGTCTCGGAGAATCTAATGCAGAATCCCCATTTAAGATGTTGTAAAGAGGCTTTAAGTCATAATTTGGTAACTTTAAATAACATCTAATCCAATTTGTAGCTCCTAACAATTTTTGAAAATCATTTAGAGTTTGTAAATTATCTTTTCTCAATTCCACTTTCTGTGGGATGATACATCTCTCATTAACTTTTGCTCCTAAATAATTAATAATTTTGTCCTTTTGTACCTTTTCAGGGGCTGTAAACAGCCCCCTCCCTTCAAGCATTTTGACCAGATCTACATAGGCTTGTTGCAGCATTTGTGTTTTTTCTTAACCTTTAGATCTAAGAGCCAAAAAAATTGGGTGCGAAGTAGAAGTGCCCATGTCTAAAACTTTTCAACCTTTCAAACAATGTTTCACTCTCACTTTTGGCAACCTTTTAGACAATGTTTCACTTTCACTCTCTCTTTGTCTACAGAGAAGAGGAAAAACCTCCCCGCTTTTGTTGCAGGTTCCCAATTTGCCTGGGAACTTACCAGTGCACTGCCCTGACTGCAGAAAGTTCTGAGACCTCATTGAAAGTAGTGAAGTCCCCGAACAGGTCACCACTTGTCACGACCGCCTCGACCAGCAAGGAAGACGCAACACTGAGCTCTTCTTTCAGCAGTTTACTCAGGAACCTTGAACAATCTTCTGACCCCAGGGAAAGCCGGCCCACGACCTAAATAGTCCCTGGGTGGCCAACCCCAGCCTGTCACGTGGGCACTGCAGATAGGTCCAAGTTCACGGAAGCAAGCCAGATCCTAGGACCAAGCCAAATATGGCATTGTTTACTCCCAAGAGCACTCATCATCGGGAAGGTGGGGGCGGAAGCCAGTGCCATCTTATGGGTGTGGCTGTGCGCAGCTTTCTACACATGTGGAGTTGCTAATGGTGAGAAAGCCAGTGACAGCACTATGAAACCTGTATGCAAATGTTTTTAGATGCTTTCTGGAGCTGTAGGAGATTCCTCAGAACAGTGGTAAAGCATGCAATGCAGTGCTTTATGACACAATAAATTCACTTATTTCCAATATTAATAATGTTGGCCAAATGAAAGATGATTTGTGAAAAAGGTTTCAAAATTATTCTTCTTCTAATTTCAAATCCATCATAGTTTTTTGTTTGTTTGTTTTTTATAAGGGAATAGAGCTTTTATAATATCAGAATAACAAGAACCATAAAAATAAAGAATGAATGAAACTGCAGTTGATTGTGAAAGTATGAATCCCTAAGTGAAGCTCCATGACTTCAGAATGGCATTCCAACCTAAGGAGTTTGGCTGATATGTGTAGAGTTTGAAAGTGGGTAAATGTTTGACTGGCTTCCTTAATATGTGTTATGGCTTCTGTATGTGTGAATTTATTAGAATTAGTGATTTTATTAGAATAAAAATATGAATTCACTTAGATATGTATGTTATCTAGATTATTTCCATTTTACGCTAACAGAGACAATGTGAAATGTGCAATGAAAACATCTTAATTCTTCAAAATTAATGCATGCAATGGGATACAATGAAAAAAAGATGTATAACAATTTCCACGAAATTGGGGGAACATTTTCTGTTTTCAGTAATAAATTTCATAGAAGCTATTAGAGTTTTTGTTTGTTTAAAGACACTAATCATGTATTGAGAAAATTCTGTTTTTTTCTTATTTTCTGGGTGTTTTTTATTATAGATGTGTGATCAATTTGTTAATCATCTGAATGTATTTCAATGATCATTTTGTATTCTACTGTGTTCTTATAGTTGATATACTATCCAGGACAATCAAGTGTCTTAACACAACGAAATTTTATTTTCTTATAGATCTGGAAGCCAGAGGTCTGAAGTCAATCAGAGCACTTTCCTGGAGTCCAGAGTTCTTGAGTCAGTGTATTTAGGGGGATATATCCTTCTAGTCATTTGGGAGGAGACTCTTTCTAGCTCCTGGAAGCTCCTGGTGTTACCAGGCTTATAGAAGCCATCCAGTCCGCACCCCTTTTTCAAGTGCAGAATACTTCTGTGTGAACTGTTTTGTGAAGTGTATGAAGTGTGGACACAACTGATACTGTTCCATGTAGTGGATAGCCATCCCAGTGTTGGCCTGGAAGTTCCAACCCCCACTGTGGTCACGCCCACAAGGCGGGCCTGAGGGAGGAAGCTGAAGACCCAGGATTGAGAGGAGAGCTCTCTCTTGGTTCTGAGACTCTGGACGCTGGAGGTAGACCGAGCAGAGTTCTCCAGAGAACACCACCAGTCTGTGCCATACCTTTGCCAGACCCTACAACCTATCCCTTCATTTGTAAGTTACCCCACAAAATAAACCTCCCTTTTAACTACATGGAGTAGCCTTAATAATTTCACCAATAGTTCCAAGTACATATCTGTGTTTAAGTAGCTTTCATCTTCTCTTCTCTAGTAATGTCACTCACTGAACATGGGCTCATCCTATATCCAGGAAAGCTACATTTTTAGATCCTTTGCTCATTTGACAGTCACAGTCATTGATTCTAAATTATGTACAATACTAATGTCTAGATGAGCACGCATTCACAAGGAAGAGTTTATTTAAACTCAAAGTGAAATGCTAATTTTTAGCAGTTAAATCAACCTTGGGTTTTGTTTTGTTTCGTTTTTCGAGACAGGGTTTCTCTGTGTAGCTTTGTGCCTTTCCTGGAACTCACTCTGTAGTCCAGTCTGGCCTCAAACTCACAGAGATCCAACTACCTCTGCCTGCCGAGTACTGGGATTAAAGGCATGTGCCATCACTGCCCGGCTATCAACATTATGTTCTCTGAATAAAATGTCCCTAGTCATGATGTACTATTGTGGGTCTCCTTCCTTGGTATCATTGGCCATGGATCCATGAAGGTAGAGGGAGAAGAAGCATGAAACAAGATTTAGACAGCAGTGATAGCCCTCCAGAAGATCACTTTAGTGAGACAACATAACTTCATTCCAGAATATAGGAAATACATAATATTGAGAAGCCTGGGAACAAACCCCAATTTGCTTTAAGTGGCATGCATGATCCTATCTATCCTAATGCTGGGTTAGTGGCAGCACAACCCTGTAAAAGTAGTTAGAGCATGTTACTTAATTACCATGTTGTCAGCAGTGGAAAAATGTTTGCAGAGAACTATGTCAAGGGTTATCCATGAGATGAAACAAATGTTGGCTTTGGGCCAGACAACAGGCCTCCCCTGTACATGTAGCAGAAGGGCAAGTTGTGCTCTGCTGTCTGGAATCTGGCCATCTCAAACACAGCTCACTGGCTTCCCCTCTGCATCCAAAGCACCTACTGTTTTTATTAGATTTATTTTACCTATCACATTCTGTTATTTTTGTATGCTAGTTTTACTCCCTGCATAATTTGCTACTTGAGATATTTTATTTGCTTTGAAACTTAGCTCAGTGATTCAAAATGTAAATAAGAATAAAATAAATAAGGAACAATCAAATCATTCTCTGTTTTTAAGTAGTAGATCTGCCCATTCAATAAAAAGCATAAAGAAAACAAACAAACAAACAAGCAAACCAAAACAACATCTATAGATGTGGCTCTGAGTGATAGACACTGGTGTCCTTCAGCATAAGCAGGTAAATTCCATCTCAATTGAATGATAATCCCCACAAATCACACAATAAAATAGTAGCACACTAGAGTCAGCATTGGGAAGCTGATGCCCTGTAAACCTGCTCTTTAGATCATAGATCCAAATGATTTTAGTGGATGTGTGGTCATTTTATCTCCTAGAGATCATCTAAGATGAGATATAGTGAAAGGAGCAGCATTACCTTCTACAGTGTGTGGTTCAGGATATCAGTTCTCACCACTGTGTCTATTCATACATCATAGCAGAACAGGTACATCCAGCAGCTTAATTGATATGGAAAATAAAGTTGAATAAATGGTTGTATTAGCAGTATTAACTTTATTTTTCTCTTAAACTTACTGGCTGGTGGCTGAAATAGAGATGATATGTTTGTGTGAATTTCAACTTAAGTGTGTTTTCAGTGTAAATACAACAAAGAAAAATGAATCCACTGGAATAAAAAGGCTTAGTCATTTACTTAATGACTGTTCTTCTTAATGTATCTAAGAAAAATGGAAATTAATGTATTCTAAATGTTAAAATAAACATGGGATAAATGAAATCAGATAAACATAAATTAGAATGATAGCCATTGGGATTAAATGATTGGAACTTAATTGAATATGCTGATACACATATCTTTAACCCTAGCACTCAGGAGACAGAGAAAGGCTTATAATTTCCAACAAGCCCGTAGGTTTTACCACACTGTAATTCAAGCTATTATTGGTTCTGTTGTTTTCCCTTTCTTGTTAGAGTGCATAGAAACAAAGGACAAGTAGCGAAGAAATATGACCATGCTTCTTTGTTTCTAGAGGATGCTATTAAAAATAAGGTCTATAAGTAATTCCAAAACTCTGCCATAAAACAACTGATCCCACACTTTCAGCTAAGTGGCTGAATACAAAATCAGCATGCAAAGATCAATAGCTCTTCAATATACCATAAACAAACATGAGATAAATGAAATCAGAGTAACATTCTGTTCACAATCATCTTAAACCAACAAAAACACTAGAACAAACTTAATGAAGTAAATGAAAGACTACTACAGTGAAAATGATAATTCTCTGAAGAACAAAATGGAGGAATACTGAAAATTGAAAGAATTTTCCATGCTAATAGATTGGTAGAGTGAAATACCATGAAATAGGCAACCTGATTTAAAAAAAAACAAAAAAAAAACAAAACTTGTTTAGTGCAATGCAGTTCAACATCCTTAGACATTAGGAAATGTGGACTGAAAATATTTTGGGATTTCATCTTACCCTCATCAGAATGGCTAAGATTAAGAAAACAAATGACAAGTCCTGACAAGGATGTGGGAAATCAGACCCTTCATGTACTGTTTGTGAGACTCTGTCCTACTGCAGAGATACCTGCTCATCTGTGGGATATATTGTGTACCCCAATAAATTTGCCTAAAGATCAGAGGACAGAACAAGCTACTAGATTACAAACAGAGGCCAGGCAGTGATGGCACAT
>NW_023413777.1:0-6677 GCF_903995425.1 Onychomys torridus | reverse complement strand
GGTACAAAGTCCATACAGCTCTGTACAAAAGGCAGAACTGTATGCCGTTCTTATGGTACTGATGGACTTCACAGAAAACCTCAATATAGTCACTGACTCTCAATATGCAGAGAGAGTTGTTTTACACATTGAAACTGCTGAATTTATTCCTTATAATACAGAATAACTTCAAATTAATTCATTACAATTTCAGGAAATCATCAGAAAAAGGGAAAACATCCTATATATTATAACAGATATCAGACCCAATACAGTCTGCCCGGATCTCTAGCACAAGGTAAAGATGAGATTATCATTACTATGAGATAATATGCTAGATTAAGCCTCAGAGATCTCACAAAACACCATGTAAATAGCCAAAGGTTTGAAGAAGATCTCCATTACTGTGGCAACAAACTAATGATATTGTGAAAAATGTCCTACTGTTCTGTCTAAACCAAACCCATTACCGTCAGGAACGCAATCCGAAAAGATATACAAGAAAGAAATTTGCAGGATGTGTTTCATTAGCAGAATTTGGAAGATTAAAAGTATGTACACCATACCATTGACATCCTATTCCAGGATTTCAGTGGGCAACTCCTATGAGTTCTCAAAAGGCTGATTCTGGGATTACACAGCTATTAGAAGTTATGGCCATCATGGGAATACCTGTACAAATTAAGACAGATAATGCCCCAGTGTATGTCTCCAATAAAATGAGACAGTTCTTTGCTTATTACAATATAAAGCATGTTACAGGTATACCACACAATCCCACAGGCCAAGCAGTCATAGAAAGATCCAATCAAACTTTAAAGGATATGCTAAATAAACAGCAACAGGTAACAATGACTCCTAGAAATAGATTGCATAGTGCTTTATTAACCTTGAATTTTCTCAATGCTGATGAGAAAGGAACAACAGCTGCGGAGAGACATTGGACGACAGACAAAAACTCCTGAGCTAAACCAACCGGTTTATTTTCAAAGATGTGTTGACCTCAAAATGGAAACCTGGGTATGTCCTATCTTAGGGGAGGGGTTTTTGCTTTTGTTTCCACAGGAGAAGAAAAAACTATGGATAACAACAAAATTAATAAAAATTTGATTTGAACAGGAGAAACCCCTTGACGAGGAGATGGTAAAAGATCATCCACCAATGTGACATTCTCTTCAGGATGTATGAAAATTTAACAATCAAAGGTTGTGGTAGGGTTCTGTTTTCTCTTCCAGCATAATGGAAATATCCATCTTCCAGAAATCAATAAGGCCTTGAATATCTGGATGTTTATAGTAGAAGAAAAAGAATCTATTGGTACCATTGTACACAGGGTAAGATATCACTGTCTAAATCTATATCTCTATCAATCTAGAATAGTTGTGGTTCCAATTTAATTATAAACCAAGCTGGCTTTGGAGAAGGGAATGGCTCACTCCTTCTCTAAACCCAAGCATATTGATAAAAGAAAAGGTTGAGAGATTCTTCAGTCCCATATCAGAAGAACCCTCTGGTGTGAGACAGAAGGAAACTAATTATAAGGGTCCATTATTTTCAAGATCCTAATTCTCTCCATGCTTATTCTTGATTTCTTGGAATCCTTTCGTGCATGTCATGACATCTTTAAATCCAGACCTTCCATCCTGATAAAAAATAAGTTTTTCCAATAGCAATCTCTGTAGTCTCCAGAAGGAAGATGGGGCACCACCAACAACAACTCTACCCAATCAAGAATAATGCCATGGTATCATTCATCATACTATACTTCTTGCCAGAATTTCAGACAATCTTACCCATTACTCTGAGAGTTGCTGCAAAATCTACAGTTAGTCTAACTGAGATTTAACAATCTGAGCTTTCTCACAATGCCCAACAGAGATACCATCGCCCCCTAAACAGCAGGAAGCAATTCTAAGAAAACAATGCCTCTTATCACTAAGGTTTCATATTTCTCAGGGTTATGGATAATGGTTCTAGGGTTGGAGGTAGAATAAACTGTTAAACTCAGTACTCTCCTTAAGGAAAGAAAATATGTTTCAAAAAAAAATAAGGGAAAAGAAGAAATGGAATGGATAGGTATAAGATATTATGGTAGACTACCACATACATTAGTATACAAATTTAGTAATATAGCAGTCTTTGCACTGTTATGAATTCTTATATGTTGATACAAATATAAACCCTTCATATTCCTATTTAAGATAATTTGTATATTGATACAAATACAGAACTATGTTTGTTATATTGTACACATATTTATACTCTTATTTGAAATATTTGTATATTGATACAAATGTGATTTTATAACTGTCATATTGTATGTATGTTCTACTTAAGTTTAAGATATTCTGTATACTGATATATATTTAGGACTATTATCATATTGCATATTGCACTATACATTCCTACCTCTGTTAAAGATATTTTGTGTATTGTCACAATTTAAAGTCATTGTCCTTTTACTGTACATTTGCTTACAGACTGTTTGCCTTATTTATAGGAAGATTTAGTCCTTAGGTTCTTTAGGTAGATAAGACTTATAGAGTTATTGTCACCTATGCTTGTCATCTCTATAATTATGTTAGTTAGGTTATCCGGATTTATAAATACATAGGTCAGATGGACAGGTAATCTTCAAACACTTCATGGACCTAGAGAATATGGCATTTAAATAACTTAGAATTCTGTTGACATGAGACACAATTGCCAAGATAGGGTAAGATGGTCTTTCAAAATTCCTGCTTCTGAAATGGTCTGTCAGATACTCTAGGCCTGTAGCCAATTTGAATGCACCAAGGATGCTGAGAAACATTAGGTGACTGTCCAGTCTGCTAGCTGTCTCTGTCTACTCTTGCAATACTCCCGAAAGTTGCTTGCATCCTTCTCCCATTTCTCAGGTATTATTATATTCCTTCTCAGGTTTTTGATGAGGTTGGAGATTAGCAGTTATAGTTACAACTTAGTATATATACATATAAAATATCTTAGATAGAATATATTATGTATTAGACTCAGGTTCTTTAGGATAGGACACCTTTTGGAATGATCTTTGTAACATGCCACCTACCCATGCTCTAGACTTCCCTGGATTTTACTATGTGTTTTGCTTGATATTGTTTGCACTCATTGTAATTCCAACTTATCTAAGTCATCATCCCTCATTACTCCTGGACAATATTTGATAACCATCTCTTTGTATATAGTCTTGTATTAGGTTAGAACTTCCTTATTTAGACAAAAGGGGGAGATGTAGTGGATAGCCATCCCAGCATTGGCTGGGAAGTTCCAACCCCCATTGAGGCTTTGGTAATGGTCATGCCCACAAGGCAGGGCAGAGAAGGAAACTGAAGGCGGATGATGGAGAGGAGATCGTGTGCTTGGTTCCGGGACACTGGACGCTGGAGGGAGGACTGAGCAGTGTTCTCCAGAGAACACTGCTGGACTGCACTATACCTTTGCCAGACCCTGCAACCTACCCCTTCATTGTAATTTACCCCACAAAATAAACCTCCCTTTTAACTATGTGGAGTGGCCTAAATAATTTCACCAATACTTCATTTCTCCCACTCTCGTCCAGGTTGTTCATGTAGATCTCATCCATTTCTCTGTCATTTGGCAATCCCTGTGTCTTTTCTAGGGTCCTGGTTTCTAGGTAGCCTCCCTAGAGTTGTGTAGCAGTCTAGTCATCTTTTTCTACATCTAGTATCCTACTATGAGTGAGTACATACCATATTTATCCTTCTGAGTCTGGGTTACCTCACTCAGGATGATATTTTCTAGATCCATCCATTTGCCTGCAAACCTCATGATGTCATTGTTTTCCTCTGCTGAGTAGTACTCCATTGTGTATATGTACCATATTTTCTTTATCCATTCTTCAGTTGAAGGGCATTTAGGTTGTTTCCAGATTCTAGCGATTACAAACAATGCTGATATGAATATAGCTGAGCAAATGCCCTTGTGGTATGGGTTGAGCATTCCTTGAGTATATGCCCAAGAGTGCTACATCTGGGTCTTGGGGGAGATGGATTCCCAATTTTCTAAGGAAGCACCATATTGATTTCCAAAGTGGCTGTACATGCATGCATTCCCACTAGCAGTGGAGGAGACTTCCTGTTGCTCCACATCCTCTCCAGCATAAGCTGTCTTCTGTGGTTTTGATCTTAGCTGTTCTGACAGGTGTAAGGTGGTATCTCAAAGTTGTTTTGATTTGCATTTCCTGCATAATTAGGGGTCTTGAGCAATTCCTTAAATGTCTTTCAGCCATTTGAACTTCCTCTGTGGAGAATTCTCTGTTCAGTTCTATAGCCCATTTCTTCTTTGGACTGTTGGGCATTTTTATGAATAATTTCTTGAGTTCTTTATATATTCTGGATATCAGCCCTCTGTCAGATGTGGGGTTGGTGAAGACCTTTTCCCATTCTTTAGGCTGTCACTTTGTTTTTTTTGACTGTGTCCTTTGCTCTACAAAAGCTTCTCAGTTTCAACAGGTCCCATTGATTGGTTGTTTCTCTCAGTGTCTGTGCTACTGGTTTTGTATTTAGAAAGTGATTTCCAGTGCCAATGTGTTCAATATAATTTCCTAATTTCTCTTCTATCACGTTCAGTATCTGGACTTATGTTGAGGTCTTTGACCCACTTGGACTTAAGTTTTTTGCATGTTGACAGATATGGTTCTATTTGCAGCCTTCTACACATTGACATCCAGTTATGCCAGCACCATTTTTTTGAAGATGCTTTTCTTTTTTCCATTGTACATTTTTGGCTTCTTTGTCAAAAATTATATGTTCATAGGTGTGCGGGTTAATGTCAATTCAATTCCATTCCACATGTTGGTTTTTATGCCAGTACCAAGCTTTTTTTTATTATGGTAGCTCTATAGTAGAGCTTGAGGTCTGGGATCATGATGTCTCCAAAGGTTGTTTTATTTTACAGTATTCTTTTGGATATCCTGAGTTTTTTATTTTTCCATATGAAGTTGAGTATTATTCTTTCTAGGTCTGTGAAGAATTACGTTGGTAATTTGATGGGGATTGCATTGAATCAGTAGATTGCTTTTGGTAAGATCGCCATTTTTACTATGTTATTCATGCCTATCCTTGAACATGGGAGATCTTTCCATGTTCTGATTTCTTCTTCAATTTCTTTTTTCAGGGACTTATAGTTCTTGTCATATAGGTCCTTCACATGCTTAGTTAGAGTAACCCCAAGTTACATTATATCATTTGTGGGTATTGTAAAGTGTGGTGAATCTCTGATTTCCCTCTCAGCCTGTTTGTCTATTGTACTGTAGGAGGGCTACTGATTTTTTTTTTTTTGAGTTGATCTTGTAATCCTGCTATGTTGCTGAAGATTTTCATAAGCAGTATCAGTTTCTTGGTTGAATTTTTGGGGTCACTCATGTATATTATCATGTCATCTTTAAATAGGGAAAGCTTGACTTCTTCCTTTCCATCTAGTGAGATGATCATGTGGTTTATTCTTTTGAGTTTTGTTTATATGGTCTATTACATTGATGGACTTTCGTATGTTGAATCACCCTTGCATCCCTGGGATGAAGCCCTACTTGATCATGTTGGATAATTGTTTTGATGTGTTCTTGGAGTCTGTTTGCCAGTATTTTACTGAGGGATTTTTGCATCAATGTTCATGAGGAAGTTCATGGAGGAAGTTCAGTATGTAATTATCTTTCTTTGTTGCATTTGTGTTTGGTTTAGGAATCAGGGTAATTGTAGGCCTCAATAGAAGGAGTTTGGTAATAGTCCTTCTGCTTCTATTGTGTGGGAACAATTTAAAGAGTATTGGTATTAAGTATTCTTTTGGAAAATCTGTGGAATTCTGCAGTGAATCCATCTGGTCCTGGATTTTTTTTTTTTTTTTGGTTGGGAGACTTTTAATGACTGCTTCTATTTCCTTAGGGGTTATTGGACTATTTAAATGGTTTATCTGGTCTTGATTTAACTAAGGTATGTGGTACCTATCCAGAAAAATGTCCATTTCTTTTAGATTTTCCAGTTTTGTGGAGTAGAGGTTTTTGAAGTATGACTTGATGATTGTCTGGTTTTCCTCATTGTCTGTTGTTATGTCCCCCTTTTAATTTCTGATGTTGTTAATTTGATGCTCTCTCTGTCTTTTGGTTAGTTTGGATAAGGGCTTGTCTATCTTGTTGATCTTCTCAAAGAACCAACTCTTTGTTTCATCAATCCTTTGTATTGTTCATTTTATTTCTATTTTATTAGTGCATGAGCTTGCTGTTTGGAACCTTGTGCTTACACAGGGGCACATTGCTCAGCCTGGAAGGAGGGGACTGGACATGCCTGTACAGAATCCACCAGGTTTAAATGAACCCCCAGTGGAGCCTTGGCCTTGAAGTAGATGGGAATGGAGGGTAGGGCCTGAGGGGAAGGTTGAGGCCGGGGAATGTTGGGGGAGGACAGGGGAACCTGTAGATGATGTGTAAAATTAACACACAAATATGATAAAAAAGAATTATAAACAGAATGAAAAAAAATTTTCATGCCCAATAGAATGAAAAATTAGTTAACTGTTGTAGCTACTTTCGATACCAGAGTCTCCACCATGCTAGCTGTAGTAACCAGTTACAAAATGGCAATCCCAGAAACAGTAGTAGTGGTGCTCTTCACTGTTATAACAGCAACAACAGCAGCAGTGATGTCAAATCCTCTTCAGGAGCTTGC
>NW_023413776.1:0-10522 GCF_903995425.1 Onychomys torridus | reverse complement strand
CAGATGAGACCCCAGGTGGGGACCAGTGCTGGGGTCTCCTTACTCCGGTTTTTCAAGGAAAGCTGCAGCAGGCCTCCACTCTATGTGTTTGTTTTTAATGCAGAGATGATTGGCACAGAAAGCCAGTGGCATCAATCCGTTGCCAATTTTTCATTGTTCCCCCCCTTTTTAGAGTATGTATGCGTGAGTGTGTGCATGTGATTTCATATGTGTGCACAAGTGTGTGTGTGTGTGTGTGTGTGTGTGTGTGTGTGTGTGCAGGCTCAGGGTTGATGCTGGGGATTACTCTGTGTGTATGTATGTGTTTCCTTCCTTCTTCCTTCCTTCCTTCCTTCCTTCCTTCCTTCCTTTTCCTTCCTTCCTTCCTTCCTTCCTTTCTCCCTTTCTTTCTTTTCTTACTTCTTTCTTTTTGAGATTATTCACTGAGGCAGGGTCTTTCCAATCAAACTCAAAGTTCACCAGCACAACTAGCCTGACTAGCTATCTTGTTCCAGGGACTCCCTGTCTCTGTCTCCCAGGACTGGACATATAATCGAGCCACCTCACCCATCACCCTGAGTTCTGGGACTCAAATTCTGGTCCACTTGTGCAGCAAGACTTTTAATCACAGAGCCATCCCCCAGGTCCTGATCCCTGCCATATTTCTATATCTAAGGGTTACGGACAAAATGGTCAGAGACGATGCAAAGATGCTGAGGAAAAAAAGAAGCCAACAATGTTAAGAAAACTCTGCAATCTTAAAACCCAGGTCTGTGGCAGCCAGAGTTCCTGTCACCATGAGGAGCTGGAGGGCTCCGTCAGTAAGGGTATGCTGTGGGATGTCTTTCTGTATGCTGTGAATATGTGTTGCTCTGATTGGTTGATAAATAAAGCTGCATTGGCCTATGGCAGGGCAGGATGGAGCCAAGAGGGAAAATCCAAGAGAGAGACAGTGGGAGAAAGGAGAGGAAGGGAGACGCTAGCCTATCACCCGAGGAACAACATGCCAGCAGACTGGTAAGCTACAGATTAATAGAAATGGGTAGGGGTGGGGGATTTAGCTCAGTGGTAGAGTGCTTGCCTAGCAAGTGCAAGGCCCTAGGTTCGATCCTCAGCTCCACATTAAAAAAAGAAAAAGAAAAAGAAATGGGTAAATTTAAGTTATAGAGCTAGCTAGCAAGAAGCCTGACATAGGCTATGCAATTGGTAATATTAAGTCTCTGAATGACTATTTTATAAGCAACTGAAGGACCACACGGCTGGGAGGTACTGGAGAAACCTTTCAACTACAAGGGTACATGTTAGTGATGACTAAAACTCCTGGTCCAGGCATGGAGGATCTCAGTAAACCTTGGCCACAGCTGAACATTAGTACTGTCAGGAAGTGTCGGTCTGTTATGAGATGCTATAACAAAATAACATGGGCTGGGGTATTTATAAAGAGAAGAAATAGGGCTAGAGAGATGGCTCAGAGGTTAAGAGCACCGTCTGTTCTTCCAGAGGTCCTGAGTTCAATTCCCAGCACCCACATGGTGATTCACAACCATCTGTAATGAGATGAAATATAATTCTGGTACTTTTAGATCAGGCTGCTGACACTGGATTTGGGCCATCTTGCTATGCCATCCATGGTGAAATAGGAAACAGGAAGAGAATGAAGAGTGAGAGAATAAGAGAGGCCAGCGTGCTGCTGCCTGGTAACCGAGCCATGCCCAGAGTAGTGACACGATTCCATTCACAGCGTGCAACATGGCTCCATCAGGCCTGATGAGCAACATACTCTTGTGAAGCCCATTTCTCACTTGGCTGCCTGCTTTGGGGGTTAAGTTTCCAACATGGGGACTTTGGGGGACACACTTGAACCACATTGGGAGTGAGACAGGATAATGATGGAGGCCGGAAGCAGCATTACTCTGACCAGCAAAGCTTTCCTAGGGTATCTCCATCTTCCTCCTGCACCAAAGGATGGAGGGAAGAGTAAAAAGGAGAATGTGTTGGAAGAAGAAGCTCTGTTCAGAGTCTGTATCCATCTTACAGATGGGCAATAAAGTGGATTCTTAAACTTTCTTTCTTTTTCCTTTTCTTTTGTTTTCTTTCTTTCTTTTCTTTTTTTTTTTTCCCCCCCCCAGAGACAGGGTTTCTGTGTAGCTCTGGCTGTCCTGGAACTCACTCTGTAGACCAGATTGGCCTCGAACTCACAGAGATCCACCTGCTTCTGCCTCCCGAGTGCTGGGAATAAAAGCATGCACCACCATGCCCAGCTCTTAAACTTTCTTACACACACACACACACACACACACATATTCGTTTTTCGAGACAGGGTTTCCATGTGTAACTTTGTGCCTTTCCTGGATCTCACTCTGTAGCCCAGGCTGGCCTCGAACTCACAGAGATCCACTTGCCTCTGCCTCCTGAGTGCTGGGATTAAAGGCATATACCACTATTGCCTGGCTCCCCTGTTAATACTTTACATCCCACTACTGCCTGGCTCCCCTGTTAATATTTTACATCAGTAAAATTCATAACTAAGCTTTTCAAAACCAACAAACTGGGATTGGCGGGGTAACTCACGGGTAAAAGTAATTGTTATCACAGCTTGATGACCTGAGTTTCCTTTTCAGAACACATGTAAAAAACCAGGAGTGGCAGTACATATCTGTAACCTGAGCACTCCTATGGTAAGATGGGAGATGGAGACAGGAGAATCTCTGGGTGTTCTCATGCCAGCTAACCTGAGTACCTTGCAAGGCAGCAGACGTAAGTGAGACCCTGCTCAACAGTGGGGAGCCAAGAGCTAACTCCCAAAAACTGTCGTCTGCCTCCAGACACACATGGCAGTTGTGTGTGCATGTGTGCACACAATAATAAATAAATAACACACCAATACTGATAAAGTATTGATTTCCTTACAGACTTGTATTCTGGTGTTTCTGCACATCTGTATGTATGTGTTTGTGAGTGAGCACACTCCCTTTGTACATATTAGGCAAGTGCTTAACTATAGAGCCACACCCCCTGATCCTCATTGATGGATTCTAGGCAGGGACTCTACCACTGAGTTACACCCCAGCCCCTCACTGGGGCATTCTAGGCAGGGGCTCTACCACTGAGCCACACCCCAGCCCCTCACTGGGGGATTCTAGGCAGGGGCTCTACCACTGAGCCACACCCCAGCCCCTCACTGGGGCATTCTAGGCAGGGGGCTCTACCACTGAGCCATATCTCCAGCCCCCAGATTTTCTTAAGCTGTTACCTAATTCTTTTTTCTGTTTTCTAGAATCACATTAGTCACCAATCTCCTTGGATTCCTCCAGGCTATGACAGTATCTCACACTTTCCCTAGTTTTGATGACCTTAACAGATTTGAGGTCAGGTATGTTGAAGAATGTTCCTCAACTAAAATCTGTCTGGCGCTTTTGTTATGCTTAGACCTGAGCTGTAGGCTTTCAAGAAGACCACACTAGTAAAAGGCCCCTCTCAGTGTGTGCTATTGTCTTAGTTCAGGTTACTATCACTGTGATGAAATACAATAACCAAAACAAGTTGAGGAGGAAAGGGTTTATTTGGCTTACACTTCCATGTCACCGCTCATCATCAATGGAAGTCAGACAGAAACTCTAACAGGCAGGAACTGGAGGCAGGAGCTGATGCAGAAGCCATGGAGGGGTGCCACTTCCTGGCTTGTTCCCCATGGCTTGCTGAGCATGCTTTCTTATAGCACCCAGGACCACCAGCCCAGGGATGGCACCACCCACATTGGGCTGGGCCCTCCCACATCAATCACTAATTAAGAAAATGGCCTATAGCTAGATCTTATGGAGACATTTTCTCAATTGAGGTTCCCTCCTTTCAGATAATTCTAGCTTGTGTGACATTGACATAAAACTAGTCAGCTCAGGGGCTGGAGAGATGGCTCAGAGGTTAAGAGCACTGACTGCTCTTCCAGAGGTCTTGAGTTCAATCCCCAGCAACCACATGGTGGCTCACAACCATCTGTAATGAGATCTGGTGCCATCTTCTGGCCTACAAGGACACATGTAGGCAGAATATTGTATACATAATAAATAAATCTTTAAAAAAAAGAATTAAATGTTTAAAAGAAAAAAAGCTAGTCAGCACAAGTGACTCCTTGTCAGCTCAACATACAAACATATCACTGTTGTCATAACATTTCCTTTCCTGCTTATCCCCAAGATTACACGTTAATAAAGACATCACAATATAAAACATTTTACAAACTTAAAAAGTTGCATAGTCTTACAAATTCAAACACTTTACAGGTTGTCTCTTTAAAAATATCCAGTCTCTCCCGCTTGCCACTGCCACGTGTGGTGGGCGAGGGAACTGACCCTCCCCTACCAGCTGCAGCACTTGAAAGTGGACCCTGCACCTGGCCTGGACAGCACAGTAGAGCTGACCCCCACAGTAGAGCTGACCCCCACAGTAGAGCTGACCCCCACAGTAGAGCTGACCCCCACAGTAGAGCTGATACCATTGGAGGAGGTGTAGGTGAGCCAGCCCCAAAGTTGTGAGCATGGGAGAGATGCCGCAGCTGCCACCCATCAATGCCTGAGGCAGGTGGGAGAGCTGGCCCCGCCACTGATCAGCTGCAGCACTAAGGGACAGTGGCTCCTACACTGTGCCTGGGCAACACAGTAGAGCTGGTCCTGATGGTGTGGGTGTGGGAGAACTGGCCCTGAGGACATGAAAGCAGGAGAGCTGGAGCTGCTCCTTGCCCATCACAGCAAGGTGTGAACTAGCCAGGGCAGTGCAGGAGAGCTCACCCTGGTGGTGAGGACAGGGGAGAGTTGGCAGGCTGACCAGCCCTGCAACTACCCAAGCCCAGAACCAGAGTTATGTGTTGGTCCACTGCAACATCTACCTCATCGGTGATTTCCTGGAGCATGGGGATGGGGTGGGGGTGAGGGTGTCCTGTGGACCCAGGGCTGCAGTATCTCCACAACATAGGGCAGCATCAGATGTCCAGGAAAAGTCCCAGTGAGGGCCCAGCATTGATAGTGCAACAGAGGCCAGCGGCCTTGAACCAGACCAGTGATTCTTTGTGATGAACGCCTGCATGTAAAGATGTATGGAAAGGGACTTTACTGAGTGACTCACTGTGTCACACTGTAGCTTCCATGAAGATATTTTCCCTTTCTTCCCTTTTTTCTCTTAAATTTTATTTTGGGGAGGAGGTTGCAGGGGCAGAGGGCAAATGTGAGGAGATGGGAGATGGGTGGGGTCAGATGCATGATGTGAAAGACACAAAGAATAAATAAAAAGAAAGTTTAAAAAATTAATTTTCATCTATAGTTCAATAAAATCTTATCTGAAAAAAATCCTGTCTCTTTTAAAATCCAAATTCTCTGTAAAACCTCAAAATCTCTCTTTCTCTCTCTCTCTCAAGTTTAAAGTCTCTCTACTGTGAGCTCTTATAAAGTCAAAAATAAACACTTTCTTACTTCAAGAGGGAAGAACCAAGGCACAGTCACAATCTGAACAAAGCAAAACCGAACTCCAACAGTGCAAATAACTCAATGTCTAATGTCTGGGATCCACTCATGATCTTCTGGGCTCCTCCAAGGACCTTGGGTCACTTCTCCAGCTCTGCCTTCTGCAGCACACACAGCCTGTCTTCCAGGCTCCAGCTGGCTCCACTCCACAGCTACTGCTGTCCTTGGTGGTCCTCCCATGATCCTGGCACTCCAGAATGCTAGGGTCTCTGCTGCAGCTGGGCTGCACTTTCACCAATAGGCTCTCTTCCTGGTGCCCAGCCTCAACTTCTCTACATGATCCGTTCAATCCTGGGCTTCAACTGCCACTGAGGCTGCACCTTCACCAATGTCCTCTCACAGTGCCGAGCCTCAGCTGCTCTCCCTGACTTTCAAAACCAGTACCACCTTGGTGACCCTTACACTACTCAGCTGCCAGAGTGAGGGTCAACCTTGGCCATCTCTGAAACACAGCTTCTGCGTGCTCTCAGGAGACACTAGAAGATCTCACCTCAGTGATGCTGGCCTCTTCTTAATCACCACTAATTTCTCAGCTCCAGACAACCAGCATAGAGTATCCCAGCAAAGCAAATGTTTCACTTTAATAGTTCTGGTATTTTGTTAATCACAATTCTTCAGCCCCAGCTAACCAGAACCAAATTAATTCAAAATAACAAATGGCCTTGATAGTCTTTAAACTTCCCTCTGAAACTTCACAAGCCAGGCCTCCATCTTATACATTGCCCTCAACATTTATTTATTTATTTATTTATTTATTTATTTATTTATTTATTATTTATTTAATATGTGTGAGTGTTCTATCTGCATGTATGTCTTTATGCCAGAAGAGGGTATCAGATCCCACCAGAGATGGTTGTGAGCCACCATGTAGTTTCTGGGAATTGAACTCAGGACTTCTGGAAGAGCAGCCAGTATTCTTAACCACTGAGCCATCTCTCCAGTCCTGCCCTTGACATTCTTATATTCCAAACTCCTACAGAACAGCTCACCAAGCGTTGAACACTCAATGGCTTTTCTTCCACAAAGTTTCAAAGTACTTCTGCAATCTTACCCAAAACGTGCTCAGGTTTGTCACAGCAACACCCCACTCTTTTTTTTTTTTTTTTTTTTTTTGGTTTTTCGAGACAGGGTTTCCCTGTAGCTTTGGAGCCTGTCCTAGACTAGCTCTGTAGCCCAGGCTGGCCTCGAACTCACAGAGATCCACCTGCCCCTGCCTCCTGAGTGCTGGGGTTACAGGCGTGCGCCACCATGGCCTGGCTCACCCCACTCTTTACACCAACTTGTCTTAGTTAGGGTGACTATTGCTGTGATTAAACACCATGAATGTCAAAAACCAAGTTGAGAAGGAAGGGCTTCATTTGGCTCACGCTTCAACAGTGCTGTTCATCACTGAAGGAAGTCAGGACAGGAACTCAAACAGGGCAGGAACCTGGAGGCAGGAGCTGATGCAGAGGCCATGGAGGGTGCTGCTTACTGGCTTGCTCTCATGGCTTGCTCAGCCTGTTTTCTTATGGAACCCAGGACCACCAGCCCAGAGATGGCACCACCCACATTGGGCTGGGCCCTCCTCCATCTATCACAAATTAAGAAAATGTCCTATAGCTAGATCTTAGGGAGGCATTTTCTCAGTTGAGATTCCCTCCTTTCAGATAACTCTAGCTTGTGTGACATTGACATAAAATTAGCCAGCACAGATATCAAGGGTGCTCTCTTTCAGGCTGGGGTGCTTCTGCAAGAGTGTGAGGACACAGGTTTGAATCCCTGTACCCTGTGTAAATCCTGGGCACTGTCCTGTGAGTCTGTAGCTCCAGCATGCCTACAGCACACAGGAGGCGGGGACAGAAGACTCCGTGGAAGCCTGCATCCCAGCTAGCCCAGAGTATTCAGTGGTGACCATCAAGGAGACCGTGCCTCAGATAAAGTAACAAGTGTGGCCTGACACCTGGTACTGCCCTCTGACCTCCACATGCACGAGGTGGCATGTATTGGCCTGCGCTCCCACACATGCACATGCACACATCATATACATACATGTATCGTGTGCACAGAGAAAGAGGCAGAGGGAGGGAAGGAGGCAGGGGAGAGAGAGGGAGAGAGAGAGAGAAAGGGAGGAGAGAGAGATTAAAAAAGGAAAGCATCCATGCTCTCCACACAACTGTGAGGATCTATTGTGGTGGTATGTCCAGCCTGTCCCTGACAGCCTTCTCCTGACCTCCCTCTTCCACATATTTCTCTTTGGATGGAGGTCAGAGTGGGCAGCTGTGTCTGGCCTCCTGGAAAACAGAGCAGGTACCTATGAAAAAGCTGTTCACTTCACTCCATTTGGTTGTTCATGAACAACTTAGTCCTGTTAGCATGGGCTCATGGCTCTCTGTAATATTCATTGAGTTACAGTCTAATGCTGCTAGTTTATGGATCAAACTGTTCCTTATTTATTTCTGTTGAAATTAAGGGCTAATGGCTCTCTATGACACACAGTGGGTTATAAACAAATGCTGTGCCAGTATTGTGCCTGGACACCCCCTTTTATTTTCGAAGATTTATTTATTATGTATATAGAAATGGGCGCCAGATCTCATTACAGATGGTTGTGAGCCACCATGTGGTTGCTGGGAATTGAACTCAGGACCTCTGGAAGAGCAGTCAGTGCTCTTAACCTCTGAGCCATCTCTACAGCACCTTGTGCCTGAACCCCTTTAACATGTCTCAGTAATTGTACTTTTCAGTGACATTTCCAGCAATGAAGTCTTAGAACTAACCATCTTCCCAAGGGTCCTTGTTTGTTAGTGCAGATTTTCCAGTGGGGGAAAAACAAGAGGACATAGATTGGCAGATGGACAGGTGAATGGACAGATAGATGCATGGATGAAAGTAGATAAGTAGGTAGGTAGGTGGTAGACAGACTGGCAGATGGTACATAGACAGATGGTAGAGAGATAGGCAAACATGTGGTAGATAGATAGATGATATAGCTAGATAGATAATAGATGATAAATAAGATAGATAAATGATAGATAATAGATGATAGAAAAATTAGAGAGATGGTAGATAAATAGGTAAATGGATGATAGACAGGATAGATAGATAGGTGGATGGATGGATTGGTAGATAGATGAACAGATGAATGAATAGATGGATGGATGGATGGATGGATGGATGGATGGATGGATGGGTGGATGGATGGATGGATAAATGGATGGATAGATAGATAGATAGACAGATAGATGACAGATAGAAGACAGATGATAGAAGGTCATTGACATAATATACAGATAATGGTTATCCACACAAACAACTCTATCCTTCTCTTCTTGCAGTTCTGTGAGTTACCCCAGGACAGAGCTCTGACCTCAAACACCCCCATCCACTTATTTATTAGTTCAATCCCAGCATATGAGGAGAGTGGCTTAACAAGGAAACCCTGATCCTCATGGAAAGTCTCTCTACCAACCAGAGCTCAGAGCTTACGTACTTAGTCAAGCCCCCAGTCATTTGCATAACTCCTTGGGCTAGCATCATTTCTTATGCACCTTCAGTGAAGTCATTTCATACAGGTGCAACAGAGGTAGATTTTAAAGGATTACCTGTGACTTTGTTATTGTTGTTTATACATATGATGTGTAAAGGGAAGCACACGTGCCCCACAGCATGCATGTGGGACAACTCTGTGGGGTCTACTCTCTCCTTCCACCTTTACATGGGGACCAAACTAAGATGATCAGTTCTGACACAATGAAAACCAGAGTGGCTTAAACAAAAGAATTGGACTTGATATATCTTTTCTCTTCCTCCTCCTCCTCCTCCTCCTCCTCCTCCTCCCCCTCCTCCCTCCTCCCCCTCCTCCTCCTTCTAGGGGAGGTCACAAGGGTGGGGGGTGAACCTGAGAAGACTGGGAGTGAGGGTGATCAAGGTACATTATGTAAAATTTCTGAAGAGTCAATAAAAATATTATACTGGAAAAAATAGATACTCATAAGTGCAGAAGCAATCTAGAAAGTCATGAGCAAAGATGCCGGGATGATTGCATTTATATAGAGAAAATAAATCAATTTTAACCCCTGGATCAATTAGGGTTTAATCAGAAAAACAGAGCCACTGTGGGTGTCAAAAGACAGGCATTTAAACTGATTCCTGAAAATTGTTACTAATGTGACTGAAGGGGTACCTCAGTGGATAAAGTGTTTGCTATTGAAAGACCCCCGGAGAGGTCTCCCCTCAGGAGAGACCCCCGGCTCAAGGAGCACGCAGCGACCACGGATCAGATGCAACAGCACGAGGTTTATTTAAACACAGGTACCTGGGGCAACCAAGTCTCTCGGAAAACTTGCGCGCCTCTGGGTTGGTAAGATGGGTTTTTATAGCAAGAAGCGCGGGAAAGCATTAGTCAAAGGGTTCTGATTGGATAATTTAAACAAGGCGCGAATGGTTACAAAGCTCTGATTGGACAATTCAAGTGAGGCGCGAATAGTCAAAGGGTTCTAATTGGACAAAGCTCTGTCAAAGTGAGGCGCGAATAGTCAAAGGGTTCTAATTGGACAAAGCTCTGTCAATTCAAAGTGAGGCGCGAATAGTCAAAGGGTTCTAATTGGACAAAGCTCTGATCAAAGTGAGGCGCGAATAGTCAAAGGGTTCTAATTGGACAAAGCTCTGTCAAAGTGAGGCGCGAATATATGAGCATAAATCAAATGGGGCGTGAACTCAGGCTCAGGGCGGTTTGTGGGTTTTTCCCTTGGTAACCAGATATGTGTGTTGGCTCAACCCCTATCTAGAATTCCAGCTGCTCTGGCCCTCCCGCACTGACGCCAGGCAGTCTGCCCCTGACATCCTGCTTATCTATCGGCTATCTGGGCTGCGGTGGGGCCATTCTATTTCCTGGAACTGTCTTTTGTTCCCTTATAAGCCTTGCAAACATAGCATTACTATAGGGGTGCCGGGGGGTCTTTCATTCCCCCATTTTCTTTTTAACTAAATGGAATCTTTCATTTACTGAGGTGCATAAAGGTGAGGGGCCAGGGGTGGTGTCTCAGTCT
>NW_023413775.1:0-57861 GCF_903995425.1 Onychomys torridus | reverse complement strand
TGGAGGGGAAAGGCTTGGGGGGCGGAAGGTAGGTAGGGTGGGAGGGGAGGACAGGGTAACCCATGGATGATGTGTAATATTAAAATACAAATATAATAAATAAAAAAGGAGAAAAAATTATGCCATCTTAAAAAAAGGTATAACATGGTCATTATTGTTATTCAGACTTACTCAACCTAGTAAAGTATGAATAAATACAACAATCTTGCGCAACTTCACAAAAGCCAAATAATGGAATTTTTAAAAAAAAGCTTAAACATGAACAAAAAAAAAGAATTCAGAGACACAATTTTTTAGCAAAAGCATACTGCAAAGATGCCGCCTACCAGGAACACAGACCTTATATAAAATGAATTAGTGATGGGCACAGTGGACCTGAGATTGAAACCACAGGGTTTGAATGAATGAAAACCTATTCTTCATTTTCTCTTCTGTGATAAAGATCAGGTGATCTCACTGCTAATTTCTTTCAATGGTCATTTTCTGTAGCTGACAGGTCAGTCTTTGCACATTCTGCTTCATGTGCATCTTGATGAAGAAGGTTTGTTGGATGGTGGCTCCCTGGTGCTCCTTGTGGGTAGATGGACACAAATTATCTTGCAGTATGACAAGGCAAAGAGGATGAACAGACCACTCTGAGATCTAATCAAATGTTTGAGAAATCTTATTTACCAATGACTCAGTGACAGCCCAAATTATTTTGTCCCATGCTTCAGAGGCTCCCTCTGTTGAAGTCAGCTATCTCTGCTATGTGAAGAGAAGTGCATATCTCAGCTATATAGTTCTCTCTGCCCTCAAAGCTCATGTTCCGTGTATCCAAGGAGATAGCCTCTTCAGCTTATTCACAGCTGCAGACTCAGAATTTAACTGGCTGCATAGTCTATATGCCTGGGGGTTTAGGAGTCAGGAGAAAAATGTCATAGTTCACGATCACCCCAGTCATTTAAAGGTTCCCCAAATATCTTGACACATCACTCTAACCATATAACTACTGATGGAGAAGACATATAAGGGCAGAAAATGGTCACCAGGACTCAATCTTCTCTTTTCCTATCTCCTGGAGGGCCAAGACTCCCTTGAGAATTTGATTCAACCTGGCAGATTCAGTACAGGCAGCTCCAGTCTCCTAATTCCAGGCTGAGCAAAGTGTCCCCTGTGTAAGCCCAAAGTTCCAAACAATTAGCTGAGACAGGGTCCAGAAGCTTTAGAAACAAAGTCACTGATGCTGGGTTAGGAGGCAGAGCTCAAGACTTCTCAGCATGGCACATCTACATACTCACCTGGAGAGTAGTACAGTCCCTCACCTATGATAAGGCATCACGTTCAAAAGTGACAATACATCTGTCTTCCCTAATGATATTGACACTGTGGTTCCCACACTGTGGAGCAGTATCAGATATGGAATTTGGTCAACTTCTATGGGAGAGGACAAAATATAAAAGATAACAGAAAATCCTCCAAAACCATATATATCACTTTTTTACACGATTCAGCCCATAAAATGCAATAAGTCTTTTTGAAGAAAAATGTAAATAATGGAAAAACTCACTCAAGGTCAGATATCTCTCAGAAATTAAGTTTTTCATTCTAGAGTTAAAATTTTTAGGGGAGAGGATATCCACCACCAAAAGTGTTTGAGCAGCTTGTACACAGAGTGCAGCCAGTGTCATAAGGAATATTAGTCTTCTCTCATCATACTTGCTCCAGTCCCCTTTTTAAGTATTGGACCATTTCTTTATGGGAAAATAAAACCAAATTTATTTCACTTGAAATATATGTGTACAACATTTACCTTGGGTAAAATTGATAGTAAAATATCTAAAATAAACCCTGCATCTCAGCTGTTCCCTGCATATTGGGGCCATGATATAAGTCCTAAAAAATCTTTTTTGTGTTCCCAACCAAATATTACTTCATAAGAGAAACTGGCCTCATAGAACATTGCCCATTAGAGATAGAAATGGGTACACCAATAATTCTTTCAGCACAGAGACACCACCCACAAAACACATCCACACTGCACATAACGTGACATCCATGCACAAAAAACACCCACAGCTAAATACTTTCCCTTATACTTGTCACCAGTACAGATAATTATCTATGGATTACAGGGAAATAGCCATTTTCAATTGGGAAATGCTTTTCTTTCCTCAACAGTGCATGTTACACACCATTATGACTGAAACTTCAGTGGCTACATCCTCATTCTTCAGATTTTTTTCAAGACATGGTTTCTCTGTGAAGCATTGCACCTTTCCTGGAACTTGCTTTGGAGACCAGGCTGGCCTTGAACTCACAGAGATCCATCTGCCTCTGCCTTCCAAGTGCTGGTACTAAAGGCATGCACCACCACCTCCCAGCTAGATGTTTATTATGTATAAGAAAAAAGTCATCCTCTCTGTAGCTTGGAGACATCCTTTTCTTCCTCTCCTCAACTTAAGATTCAGGGAGAACCTTCATTGCTGAGAAGTGAGCCATCTCTGCCCTTGGCCAACTGATTTGTGAAACCAATGAATCACAGAATGGGACAGTAGAACCCTGGGCCCCAAGTCACCCCCAAAACATCCTGTGTAAACCACCCTGCCTGGTCAGCTAGAAAAAAGGCTATTCTCTCTACCTCGGTAGAGGCAGCTACTTTCCTAGACACATCCTTCCCAAATAAATCTCTTTCTCAAAAGAGTTCTGGGTGTGAAGACATTTATTCACTGGAGTAGAGAAGATCCTCATTGAGACATCCTTCAGTGAACAAAACAAGAGAGAGCTGAAAGAGCATAGCAAGGAGGAGCTGAATAGATCTTTGCAGAGACATCACTCAGTAGACAGAGCAGAAAAGAACTAAAAAAGTAGCACTTTTCTCCAGAGCCACAGGACATTGCTACATTTCTACAGGGGTTTCCCTTTTTGCAGAGTGTAGCAAAGGAAGCAGTATCTTAGGCCAGAGAAGCAAATCTCTGCTAGGAAGCTCCCTTAAGAGGGGGCTGAGCAAAGATCAGCTGTAGCAGCTTTCCAGGAGAGGAGCAGGATTGCTGTATCCTGTGGGAAGATCATCCCCCGAAGTTCCAGGCCTGAATATCCCAAGAAGTTTGGGACACCTTCAGGGCAGAGCTATTTTGAGCAGCTTGAGGTGTCCAGGACACTTCCCCCTCTTGAACTAAACTGTCTCCTTGTATTTTCAGCCATCAGAGCTGTGGTAAACAGCTCCAGGTGTTCAGGACACCTTCAGGGCAGAGCTATTGTTCTGAGCAGCTCAAGGTGTGTGGCATATGTCACCATCAAGGGCTAAACTGTCTCTTTGCAGTTACAGCCATCACAGCTGTCCTAAGCAGCTCAAGGTGTTGCCTGACTCCTCAGGTTGTCAGAACAACTTTCCCCATAGTTGTTGCAACCAATTTACTTACATTGTTGGTGCCAAAACCCAGGACCAAACCCACAGAGTTTCAAACAATTTGCTTACAGATATTCTGAACTTAGGCCAGGAGATGCAGGCTATTTAGATGGGGGGGAGGTGGAGCTGCATGAGCTCTCTAAGTAGGCTTGCTGAAACAGCTGTCTAAGAATTTTCCTAGTGTCTACTCCACAGGTGTATATCCTCCAGAGTGTAAAGATGTTTCTCCTGTCTTCAAAACAAATTCTCAATGATGGTACCTGACACAATGGAGACCAAAATAACATCACGAACGGTTTTGAGGATGCGATTCAACATCATGACAGATTTATAAACTCCCCAAGGGTGTACCTATGTGTCACTAAATTAAGTACACTGGCAGAACTATAATGCTCAGAGTGGTACTTCCAATTTTCACCAAGGTATCACCTGGGAACTGTGAAATAGGGAATTAATCATGCCCAACCAAAGATCCTGGATTGCAGGGAACTAGGTGCAGACACATGCACAAACACATCAAAAAATACACAACACATACACATGTGTGTGAGAGACAGACAGACAAAGAAAGAAATACTTAGAGAGACAGAGAAAGAGAGACTGAGTGAGCGTGAGAGAACTCTATCAATTTGAGGCTTAACAAATGCATGCAGTTGTGTCATCTCAGAGAAGAACCAAGGGAGCAGGGAAGAGTCTCAGTACCTGTATCCACACATTTAGATATGTGACAAGGCCTCTCCAACTGCTGCTTGGAGAACCAAACAAAGAAGGGCTTTCCAAGTAACAAAACTATCAACTCAAACTCTCAGCAACTAACATCTCACACTAGCCAGCACTTGATACAATGCATTCTGTGAACTCATGTACTACTGCCTCAATCCATGAGTACTATGACTCATGCCACAGGAACTGTTTTTGTTTCTTTTCAGAGGAAGCAGAATAATCTTTGTCCTCATGTCATTCCTGTCCACATTTGAGGTTCTTCTACCTTTGGAAAGAATTCATAGACATGATTTTGGGCAAAAACATACCGTGAAGATGCAGCCTACCAGGAACACAGACCTTATATAAAATGAAGTAATGATGGCAGAGTGGGCCTGAGATTGAAACCACAGGGTTTGAAAGAATGGATACCTATTCTTCATGTTCTCTTCTGTGATAAGGATCAGGCAATCTCACTGATAATTTCTGTCAATGGTCATTTTAAGTAGCTGACTCTTCAGTCTTTGCACCTTCTGCTTCACCTGCATCTTGGTGAGGAAGGTTTAGTGGGAGGGTAGCAACATGGTGCTCCTGGTGGATAGAGTACACAAATTAACTGGCAGTATGACAAGTCAAAGGGGATGGACAGACCACTCTGAGTCCTAATCAAATGTTTGAGAAAGTTTGTTTACCAATGACTCAGTGAGAGTCCAAATCATTTTGTCCCATGCTTCAGATGCCCCCTCTTGGCAAGTCAGCTATCTCCTCCATTTGAAGGGAAGTGGTTGTCCCAGCTATATGGTTCTCTCAGTCTTTATAGCACATGCTCCAAGTAACCAAGTAGAGAGAGTCATGGGAAAATCGCCATAGTTCCAATCACCTCAGTCATTTAGAAGTTACTCAAATATCTTCACAGGTCACTGTAACCATATAACTATCGATGGAGAAGACATATAAGGGCAGAACATGGTCAACAGAGTCAACATGTCACCTCACTGACAACCTAGGACACACAGCACAGCTGGGAGGTACCTAAAGTTAGCCAGAGTAGATGAAGTACAGAGATGTCCTGCCTTGAAATGGGCACACCTCATTAATCCCTCTTACTTTAATGTTGGTCTCTTGTTCACTCCTCAATGCCTATCCTTCAAAAGGAACAAAAGCCAAGAGTTCCCAGCATAAAGCTTTGGCCTTTCCAGTTCCTGACCTTTGAGGGAAAACAATTAAATTCTTAGAATCCTTGAATTTTAGGAGCCATGACATACAGGGATGATGTTCTGTTGGTTCCCAGAGACTCCAGGTTTCTGTAACCCATTATAGGAACATTCAGTTCAAGCCCACTTCCTCCAGGAAGCTTCTCTTTTCCTGTACAGAACTCATCACACAATTCTCTTGACTATTTCTTTCTTGATATTTTACTCTGAGGCTGAAGGTCAGCTGTCTTCTGTCACTCTCTGGTCTCTCTACCATCTCCATTCTCTGTTTGAATTAGACTCTTTAGTATGCCATCATGTTCATCAGTAAATGGTGAAGACATTGAATAAACTTCCCAAAGGCAGTTGGTATTGCCACAGCATAGGTGACATCACAGAGGAGGCCAGGGCTCTCCAGGATACAATGGAATGTCCAGGAAGGAGCTTCAGATGTCATGGAAAATGACATTGCTTCCCTGCTAATGATCTTTCCTCATAATACACTAGATGTCAAGCTGACCTTCATAGGAGCTTCTGCTGGGAAACAAGGGAAGCCCTTCAGCACTCTCTTCATCCAAAGCCAGACATTTCTCTCTAATCTATTGGACATCCTTTAGTGTTTTCCATGTGTGGAACTGAATATTTATCTCCCACTGAAATATAATGTACACAAGGTAAAAATATCATAGAAATTTATATATTCTACAGTTCTTTATAACTTCCTGGATCTCCTTATCTTCTTGGTGTCAAGACGTTATAGACTTAATGCTGACAGAGAAGGACACTTGTTATATAATTTCCTGTTAAAGAGACTACAGGAAACAGCTAGGTAGAGTTATGCTAGAGGAAGAGGCTGACACAGCCTAGGAACAAGTACACATAGGAGTGTGATATGGTAATGCAGGTCAGTGTGACTAAAATCTGTGTCATCAGCATGTGTGTAGTGTGTGCTTTACTCACTGTTGTGTAGCTCAAAGTTTTCTGATGTTACTGGGTAGTACAGGTATCCAGACCACTGGAGTCTTCCACACAGAACATGAATTTCCTATAGAGCAAAGGATATTCAGGAAAATCCTTTGCAAGGCCTTTCATATATTGGAACATTGGCAAAATGTTTCCACTGGCCCAGAATTTTATTTACACAGAGCGATATCCACAGCACTTTTGGTTTTTCTGTGTCCCACACCAGAGGGCTCTTCTGATTTGGGACACAAGAATCTCTTAACCATTTCTTTTAGCAATATGTCTGGGTTTAGAGAAGGAGTGAGCCAATTCCATCTCCAAAGCCAGCTTGATAATTTTGGGAATGTGGGCGTAGTTTTTCTTACTACTTCCTGCTGGAGGGGGGCGCTGTATCTTATGGGGATACAAAGAAAATTTTAGGATTATAGAGTAGTCCATTAGGGTGAACCTCTGAGCCAGTTGCCTTGAAACCATTCTGGATGTCAGATCATCTGGGCCATGGTGTCATCGGAGACCTTTCAGGTGGTCTTGGCTGATCAAATCTGATATATCTTAATCTGGAACAAATCCACAGCCTCTGGCTTTCTGTGGAAACAAAAGGAGAGACTCTTTTCCAAAGCAACATATCCTTATATCCAAATTTTGAAGTCAAGGTACCTTTAAAATTTACATATTTGTTTAACTCAACAGTTTTTACGATCAAATCTTTTTCTGTAGTTAAAAATCCCAAAGACAAGACAAACCAGATTCTCTGTGTAATATCCATCTTTGTAAGACTGAAACGCCGCTGTGGCTGCTGGCTCCATCCACCTCAGCTTCCCAACATGGTGGTGGTACAGTTTACCTCCAGCTCTGGGTCTAGAAGCAGTTCTATCAAAGCAGTACATAGCCCAGAAACTACAGGACACTGAGAGAAGTGACCAAGAGACTCTAGCCCTGTGGGCTGAAGACAAATGCCCCAACTTTACAAAGGAACATTAGGTGACTGTCCAGGCTGCCAGCTGTCTCTGTCTACTCTTGCAAGACTCCTAAAAAATGCTTACATCCTTCTCCCGGTTCTCAGGTAATATTACATCCTTCTGAGGTCTTTGATGTGGTTGAAGGCTAGATAGTTATAATTTCCTCAGTTATGATAAAAGATAAGTTAGATATAAAACCTTAGACTCACAAATATAAGATAGATAGGGTATCTTTAACATTGAAACTGTAATTCTTGCTAGATAATTGTTTTGTTATATGTAATTGTACTAAGTAAAAGTTAAAACCTTCCTTTAAAAAAAAAAAAAAGAAAAGGGGAAGTGCTGTGGATATCGCTCTGTGTAAATAAAATTCTGATTGGCCAGTGGCCAGGCAGGAAGGATAGTGTAGGCGGGACAAGAGAGAAGAGAATTCTGGGAAGTAGAAGGCTGGGGAGAGACACCACCAGCTGCCGCCATGAGAAGCAACATGTAAAGACACTGGTAAGCCACAAGCCATGTGGCAAAGTATAGATAAGCAGAAATGGGTTAATTTAAGATAGAAAAAGTAGATAACAAGCAGCCTGCCACAGCCATACAGTTTGTAAACAATGTAAGTTTCTGTGTGCTTTCTTGGTTGGGTCTGAGCAACTGTGGGACTGGCGGGTAAGAGAGATTTGTCCTGACTGGGCCAGGCAGGAAAACTCTAACTACACTCTCCAGATGAATTGTTCTTAATTTGTCCAATGCTCTGAACTTTTACTTTGTATTAACAGTAGTTCCTCTTGTTGTGATGAACCCTAATTGTTTCATTGTTTCTTAACTTTAAGTTTGCTACTGTTATGAATCATAATTCAAATATTTGATGTGCAGGATATCTGATATGTAACCCCCAATGGGATGGTGACCCATAGGTTGAGGAACACACTCCTGAATGCAGACAGAAATCTCCATAAATCCTGATAGTGATACAAGGGCAGTGTGATTCTTAAATTTTATTTTCAGTTTGAATTAAACTAATCACCTGGGAGGAGGGACTCTCAATGAGAAATTATATAGATAAGATTTACTTTGAACATGTCTCTGTGTGATTTTGTTAATTGTCAATTGAGATAAGACTACATAAAATGGACAAAATCATTTCATTGTCTGTAACCTATACTGTGTAAGTATGAAGAACCTAGAGCATAAACATAAATAAACAGGCAGCATGGGTACATTTGTTTACCTCTGTTCTTGGCTGTAAATGTGATATGAGTAGCTGTGATCATACCTTGATTTCCCAAAAATGGAACTATTACCTGGAATTGTGGGCTATGATCAATTTTTCCCATTCTAAGTTGCTGTGCCTTATAACTCAATGTAATAAAGATGTTAAGGAAGCTCTCTATGACAGATAGGTTTTCAGAAGTCAGTGAGATGTGTATTTCATGAAATGCTCAATAGCACCATATTTGTCTCAGAAGAAGAGATCCTACTTGTTAGTTATTTGGCGGCACCCTTACCCTGTGAAGAAATATCATGAAACACAACAGAATCCATTAACAAGAGTTTTATTAAGACAGGAAAGAGAGACAGATGTGAGAGGCCTGTGGACAACACACATGAATAAAGAAGGAGTTAGGAACATGGTGCTGACTTGTAAACTTTTATTTTCTCCTTAACTGGCCCTTTTGAGCTACATCCAAGGCTATCCAATGAGAATAAGGTCTTGGACAAGGAACTGAAATAACCACAGTTACAAGTTTAGAATGCAGGTCTGAGGAACAGAGTGCAAATCAAGGGCAGGACAGCAGGCACACCCAGGAAATTCTTGGTTATGTCTTTGGCAGTTTAGCATCTCTGCATGTCAGTTTCTTCTACCTAGAAAAAGATGGGTTGGGATGCACAATGGAGATGGTTCTTGTCACAAGGCAAGACATAAAATCAATTACTTTACAACTGGGATTTTGTTTGTTTGCATGTTTTTTTGATGGGGGTGATGAGCTAGCATGTATATGAGCTAAGCTGCACATCTCTTTCTGGTGAACATCTGATTCTGGAAACAGAGGAATCAGATCCTAAACTTACAAAAAATGCTGAAAATGATGCATTAGAACAGAGAATCACTTCACTTAGTTGAACAAAAAATTAAGACTTCTCTTCATGACTCTTACCAAACATTGTGTGATGCTCCTGTCCTTTACCATTTGGAATGACTCACCAGCTAGCTATTCTTTATTGATTCTTTAACCACTTTCTGGTACTAAATGCAAAGGAGATGGAGAGGGAAGGTAGAAATCACCATGTTTGATCCTAAATATAGAATTGTGTTTGCCTCTTCTAATCTCAGAAATCTAATCCTTATCTAGCTAATCTAATAACAAATAAATGCCACCTGTGCCCATTGGTGTATTTTAATAGAAACACATTAACTATTTTGGTGACTTACTTGTACTCATGTAGTGTATATTGAATCCAGCTATTTTCTTCATGTCTTGCTATTCTTATTTGGAAGGTTTGCTTGGTTGCGTGTAAGTAAACCACCCCAATTAAAATGGGGGGGAAATTTAAAAAAATGAATTACTGTAACAGAATTTGTTTGGGACTTGTAAAAGTTTTTTCATTGAAAAAGTCAGAATTTAAGAGGATCGTGTTATGTGCCAGATGCAGAAATCAGAGTCAGCAAAGCTTGCAAAAACAGATTTTTTAGCACTTTCAGAGCAGCAATGTATTTTTTGTTTATTTTTTAATTGTATAATTAATTTAATTTTATATATTAGCTACAGATTCCCTGGTCCTCACTCCTCCTGCTCCCCTGCCCTCCCTGCATTACAACACCCATTCCCATCTCCTCCAGGGCAAGGACTCTCCTGGAATTCAGCTCAGCATGGTAGATTCAATCAAGGCAGGTCCAGTCTTCTCTTCCCTTAACCTAGGTTGAGCAAAATATCCCAGCATAGGCCCTGGGCTCTAAAACATGAGGCCATGCACCAAGGACTGGCCCCAGTCCCAATACCTGGGGGCCTCCTAACCTCAAGTTCATCAGCTCTCTCACTTATCCAGAGGGCCTGATCCAGTTCCATGGGGACTGCTCAGCTATTGGTATATAGTTCATGTGTTTCCACTAGTTTGGCTCTTTGTTGCGATGCTTTTTCCAACCATGGTATCAATATCTCTTGCTCATATAATCCTCCTCCCTCTCACCTATTGAACTCCCGCTACTCCACCAGGGGCTTGGGTGTGGATCTCTGCATCTGCTTCCAACAGATAGATGAGAGTACTAGCATGACAGTTAGGGTGTTCAGCCTTCCAATCACCAGAGTAGGTCAGTGCAGGCACTCTCTTGACCATTGCCAGTAGTCTATCATGGCGGTATCTTTATGGATTTCTGGAGACCTCTCTAGCACTTTCCTTCTTCCTATTCCCATGGGGTTTTCACTTATCATGGTATCTCTTTCATTGTTTTCCCTCTTCATTCCTGATCAAGCTGAGACCTCCTGCTCCCATAAGCTCTCTTTCCCCTGACACTTCATTACCCTACCCCTCAAGTCATGTCCAGTTTGCTCATGTAGATCTCATTCATTTGTCTGTTGCTGGGCAATTCCTGTGTCTTTCTCAGAGTCCTCTTTACTAGGTACCCTCCCTGAAGTTGTGAATTGCAGTCTGGTTATCATTTGCTTTACATCAAGTATCCACTTATGTGTGAGCACATACATATATGAATGCTCAATCACACCACAAGGGCACATGTCCAGCTATGTTCTTAGCAGCATTGTTTGTCATACTGAGAACCTGGAAACAACCTAGATGCCCTACAACTGAAGAATGGATAAATAAAATAGGGTACTTGGGTTGGGGATTTAGCTCAGTGGTAGAGCACTTGCCTAGCAAGCGCAAGGCCCTGGGTTCAGTCCTCAGCTCAAAAAAAATATATGGTATTTATACACAATGGAGTAGTACCTAGCAGAGTAAAACAATGACATTATGTGGTTTTCAGGCAAATGGATGGAATTAGAAAAAACATCCTTAGGGAAGAAACACAGACTCAGAAAGACAACCATGTTTTTCTAATTTCTTGTGTTCAATATGGATATTTTGGATATTAGACATTTATCAGGAGAGAATATTCATGTTGCTGCATCATGAGATTTGCAGTCAAATGGATGGATCTAGAAAAAAACATTCTGAGTGAGGTAACCCAGACTCAGAAATACAAACATGGTATGTACTCACTCATAGGAGAATACTACATGTAAAACAAAATGACTAGACTGCTACTCACAATGACAGATAGACTACCCAGAAAACAGGACCCTAAGAAAGACACAGAGATCACCCAATGACAGAGAAATGGATGAGATCTACATGAACAACCTGGACATGAGTGGGGTAATGAAGGGCAAAGTTCAAGGGAAAGAGAGCTTATGGAAATGGGTGTACCCAGCTGAATCAAGAACAGAAAGGAAGAACAAGGAACAAGAGACCACAATAAATGAAGAACACTTGAGAATAGGAAGAAGCAAAGTGCTAGAGAATTGCCCAGAAATCCACAAAGATACCCCCACTGTAGACTATTGGTAGAGAGAAAGTGCAAACTGAGCTACTCTGGTGATCAGCTAGCCAAACACCCTAATTGTCATGCTAGAAATATCATCCAGTACTAAGGAAAGCAGATGCAAATATCCATGGCTCGGCCCCAGGTAGAGCTCCAGGAGTACAATTGGAGAGAAAGAGGAGGGATTGTATGAGCAAGAATTGTTGAAACCAAGATTGGAAAAAACACGGGGACAAATAGCCAAACAAAAGGAAACACTGGAACTATGAACAAATAGCCGAGGAGCCCCCAACTGGATCAGGCCCTCTAAATAAGTGAGAAAGTTGATTAACTTGAACTGTTTGGGAGGCACCCAGGCAGTGGGACAGGGACCTGTCCTTAGTGCATGTGCTGACTGTTTGGAACCTGGGGCTTATGCACAGACACTTCACTCAACCTGGAAGAAGGGGACTGGACCTGCCTGGACTGAATCTACCAGGTTGAGCTGAATCCCCAGGGGAGTCTTGCACTGGAGGAAATGGGAATGGGGGGTGAGCACGGGGGAAGGAAGGGTCGGGGGAAGAAGGGACAGGGGAACCCATGGCTGATATATAAAATTACATTAAATTATAAAATAAAAGAAAATAATAAAAGAAATGGAGATTTTTCTGAATAGGTACCAAAACCACAAACTAAATCAAGTCCAGATAAACAATTTAAATAGACCTATAGCCCCTAAGGAAGTAGAAGCTATAATGATATTTTATTTGTATTGAAATGTGATTTTATCTATATGTTAATAAAGTTGCCTTGAGGTCAGAGCAAGCCAGAGCAGAAACAGGGTGGTAGTGGTGCACGCCTTTAATCCCAGGACTTGGGAGGCAGAGCTAGGTAGATCTCTGTGTGTTCAAGGACACAGCCAGCATGGCAGACACATGCCTTTAATCTCAATACCAACCATAGATGACCTGGAGGTCTGTACAAACAGGCAGTGGTGAGGAGGTCATGTGGCTAGGTTTACAACCAATGAGAAAAGAGAACAGAAAATCTATAAAAAAGATAGGACACACAGAGGTAGCTCTCTTGCGGAGAGGAAGAACAGCAGAAGCAGTGAAGTGTAAGGTTTTCCGCTCTTGCTTTGACCTCATGGTTTTTAACTCTGCAATTGGTTCTGTGTTGCTTATTTAACAAGCCGGTTACATCTACAAGAAGCAGTCATTTATAGTTTGTCAAGCAATAAAAGCCCAGGGACAGATGATTTCAGCACAGAATTCTACCAGATTTTCAAAGAAGAGCTTATACTGATACACCACAAATTGTTCCACACACTAGAAACAGAAGCAATATTGCCAAATTTCTTTATGAGGCTTCAGTTACACAAATCAAACAAAGATACATAATTACAGAACAAACAACCCTCATGAACATAGATGGATATATACTCAATGAAATACTGGCAAACCAAATTCAAGAATACATCAAAATATCATCCACCATGATCAAGTAGGCTTCATCCAAGAAATGCAGTCATGGTTCAACTGCATCTGAGAGTTTAATCCATTATATTAACAAACTGAAGAAAGGAAATACATGATATTCCCATTAGATTCTGATAAAGCCTTTGACGAAATCCAACACCCCTCCATGATACCCTCAAGGTCTTTGAGAAATAAGGAATACAGGGAACATACCAAAAAATAATAAAGGCGATTTACAGCAAACCAACATGAAATTAAAGGAAGAAAAACCCGAATATCTAAAATATACATACTGTACACAAGAAATTAAACAAAACATAAATTATCATCTCATAAAGGTCTAATATTAAAACATGCATATGGAACATAATTAGATACAAAAGAAAAAATTCTCACGTGATAAAGGTCTAATATCTCAAATATACATATTGAATACAAGAAATTATATAAACAATTCTCATCTTATAAAGGTCTAGTATGCAAAATATACATAAGAACACAAGAAATCAGATCAATAAAACAAAAATTCCCACCTAATAAAGGTGTAACATTGAAAATAAACATAAAGAAAACAAGAAATCAGAAAACCAAAAAATTTCTCAGGTGATAAAGTTCTCATATGAGAAATATACTTACTGAAAAAAATAAAATAAAACAAAAATTCTGTTCTGATAAAGGTCCATTATAAAAAATATACCTATTGAAAACAAGAAATAGATAAATAAAACAAAAAAATTCTCATGTGCTAAAGGTATAATATCTCAAATATCCTTGTTGAACAGAGGAAATCATTTCAATAAACAAAAATTCTCACCTGATAAACGTCTAATTTACAAAATATATATATTGAACATAAAAAACAACTACATAAACCACAAAATGTATATTCAAAGTATACATATTGACATTATTAGATAAACAAAACAAAAATTCTTATCTGATAAATATCTAATATTGAAACCATAGTGAACACAAAAATAAAAAAAAACAGGAATTATCACCTAAAAAAAGTCTAATATCTAAAATATACATATTGAATACATTAAATCACATAAATATAACAAAAATACTCACTTAATAAAAATCTAATAGCAAAGATATACAAGAAAATAAATAAAAGAAAAATTCTGATGTGATAAATGTCTAATATCACAAATATGCCTATGGAAGATAATTAGATAAATAAAACAAAAATTCTCAAAAACATCAAGATTACACTTATTGAACACAATAAATTTCATAAGACAAAACTTTGCACCATTAAATTTCTAATATACAAAATATGCATATTGAATACAATAAATCATATATATAAAACAAAAATTGTCACCTGAAAAAGGTATAATATTCAACAAATTTTACTGAACCCAAGCAATTTTGATAAACAAAAATTTCACACGTAAAGTTCTCATATACAAAATACATCTGTTAAACAATAGAAATCAGTTAAATAAAACAAAAATTCTAACATAATAATTCTAATTAGCAAAATATACATATCAAACACAAGAAAACAAAAACCACAAAACAAAAATTCTCATCTGCTAAATGTAAATATCAAAAATATACATATTTAACACAAGAAATAGGATAAAAGAAATTCTCATCTGATAAAAGTCTGATATACAAACATATACATAGGGCCCAAAAATCAGATATATAAACAAAAATTCTCAACTGATAAAGGTCTAACTTAAGAAATATCCATACTGAACACAGGAAATAAAACAAAAATTCTCACCTGATAAAGGTCTAATATCCAAAATAAACTTACTGAACACAAGAAACTTAATAAAACAAAAGTTTCCAAATGATAAATATGTGATATCCAAAATATTCATATTAAATAAAAGAAATCAGATAAATAAAACAAAAATTCTCATCACATAAAGGTCTAACATCCCCAATTTAAAAATTGAACATAATTAGATAAATATAACAAAAATTCTCATCTGTTAAAATACTTACATCTAAAATTTACATATGGAACAAAGAAATTAGAAAAAACAACAATTCTCCTCAGTAAAGGTACAATATCCAAAATATACTTATTAAACACAAGATATCAGATAAATAGGACAAAAATTCACATCTGACAATGGTCTCATATCCAAAATATACATAGTGGAGATAATTAGTTAAATAAAACAAAAATTCTCATCTGATAAAGTCTAATATCAGACATATAGTTATTGAACACAATAAGTTAAATAACACCAAAATTCTCCTCTGATAAGTTTATAATATCCAAAATATACTAATTGAAGACAAGAAATCAGATAAGTAAAACAAAAATTCTCAAGTGTAAAAGGTCTAATATCCACCCAGGTGGTGGTGGCACACGCCTTTAATCCCAGAACTTGGGAGGCAGATCCAGGTGGATCTCTGAGAGTTGGAGGCCAACCTGGGCTACCAAGTGAGTTCCAGGAAAGGCACAATGCTACACAAAGAAACCCTTCTCTGGAAAACAACAACAACAACTATAACAGAAAAAGGTCTAATATGCAATACATACATATAGAACACAAGAAATTAGGAAAACATGTTTGTCTTTCTGAGTCTGGGTTACTTCACTCAGGATGTGTTTCTAATTCCATCAATTTGCCTGAAAACTTCATAACGTCATTGTGTTTCTCTTCTGAGTAGTACTCCATTGTGTATAAGGACCACATTTTATTTATCCATTCTTCAGTTGAAGGGCATCTAGGTTGTTACCAGGTTCTGGCTATTACAAACAATGCTGCTACAAACAGAGCTGAGCATGTGCCCTTGTGGCATGATTGAGCATTCCTTGGGTATATGTATGTAATCACTCATAAGTGGATACTAGATGTAAAGCAAATGATAACCAGCCTGCAACTCACAACTTCAGGGAGACTACCCAGTAAAGAGTACCCTGAGAACTGATTTTTTGTATTCAATCTGTATATTTTGAATATTAGTATGTTTCCATTGAAAATATTTGTTTTATTTAATTTCTTTTGTTCCATAAGTATATTTTTGATATGAGACATTTATCACATAAAAATTTTTGTTTTATTTAGCTAATTATGTTAAATATGTATATTTTGGATATTAGACCTTTATCAGATCAGAATTTTTGTGTTATTTATCTGATTTCTTGGGTTCAATGTCTATATTTTTGATATTAGTCCTTTATCAGATGGGAATTTTTGTTTTATTTATATACATTAGTTCAATATGTGTATTATGGATATTTGACCTTTATCAGATGAGAATTTTTGTTTTATTTAACTGGTGTACTGTGTTCAATATGTATATTTTAAATATTAGAACTGGATCAGATGAGAATTTTTGTTTTATTTATCTGATTTCTTGAATATATATTAGTTTTTTTGAGACAGGGTTTCTCGGTGTATCTTTGCGCCTTTTCTGGAACTCACTTTGGACACCAGGCTGGCCTCAAACTCACAGGGATCCACCTGCAACCTTATCAAATGAAAATTTTTGTTTTATTTATCTTCTTATATTTAATTTGTCTATATTGGATATTAGACCTTTTTCAATGAAAATTTTTGTTTTCTGTTTCAGATTTATTGTGCTTATAATGTATATTTTGGATAATAGGCCTACTTTTCAGGACAGAGAAATGGAAGAGAAATCCATGAACAACCTGGACGACAGTGGGAGCAATGAAAGGCAAGGCTCGAGGGAAAGAGAGCATAGGGGACCAGGAGATGCCAGCTAGATCAAGAACAGAAAGGGAGAGAAAACAATAACAGACCATGATAAATGAAGACCACATGAGAACAGAAATTCTGATTTTTTTCAGTGAAAATCTTTTACAACTTCCAAACCTATTATGTTACAATATTTTATTTTTTTAAATTTTCCCCCCATTTTAAATGGGGGGGGTTCACTTTCACTCAACCAAGCAAACATTCCAAATAAAATAACAAGACAAGAAGAAAATTGCTGGACTCCATATACACTACATGCATTCGAGTAAGTCTCCAAAATAGTTTATGTGTTTCAATTAAATTACACAAAAGGGCACAGGTGGCATTTATTTGTTATTAGATTAGCCAGATAGGGATTATATTTCTGAGATTGGAGCAGGCAAACACAACTGTATATTTAGGATCAAATATGTTGATTTCTACCTTCCCTCTCCATATTCTTTGCTTTTAGCATATGAAAGTGGTTAATCAATAAAGAATAGCTAGCTGGTGAGTCTTTCCAATTGGCAAAGGACAGAAGCCATGCACAATATTTGGTAACAGTCCTAAAGAGAAGTGTTAAATTTTTTCAACAAAGTGAAGTGATTCTCTGCTCTAAAGCATCATTTTCAGCATTTTTTGTAAGTTTAGGCTCAGATTCCTCTGTTCCCAGAAAGAGATTTTCACCAGAATGAGGTGTGCAGCTTAGCTCATAGAAATAATAGCTCATCACCCCACCCCCAAAAAACATTCAAACAAACAAAGTCCCACATAGGAAGGAAGTGATTTTATAAGTCATGCCTGGTAACAGCATCTATCGCCATGGTGCATCCCAACCCATCTTTCACTAGGTAGAAGAAACTGACATGCAGAGAGGCAAAACAGGTAAAGACATAACCAAGAATATCCTGGGTGTACCTGCTGTCCTGCCCTGGATTTGCACTCTGTTCCTCAGACCTGCATTCTTCACCTGTACCTGTGGTTATTTCAGTTCCTAGCCCAAGACCTTATTCTCCTTGGATAGTCTTCACAGTAGCTCAAAAGGGCCTGTTACATGTTCTTGGAGGAGAAGGACAAAATCAAGGTGACTTTTTCATCTGATAAGGTCTATTTACATTTGAAGGAGGAAATTCGTCAAAGCTCTGTTTACAGAACCCTTAATGAAGAGGCACAGAAGTTAAAGGGACACAGAAATTTTCACATGAATGTGTGTACATCAGCCCTGGAGTTAATCTCCAACCTAAGGTAACTAGTGCACACATTGTCAGTCATTACTTATACCCACACATACCTGAAATTTAAGGTGCTATTTTGCTCTCGGCTTTTAGGAGCTTCTTCTGACCTTCAAGGAAGGACATACCATGAGATTAAAATTCAAAATCAAAGCAGTGAATTCAGGTCCAGTTCCCCATATCTGAAAAGTTTAATGGTCAGGAAATTCAAATAAAACTACATTCATTGAAGTGAAGCATGTTGTATATAACACATTAGAAGAATTTAGCATAGGACTTGATATGGCAAGACAATATCAGGGGACATTTGTTGACAGGGTGAAGTAGTTTGTGAGTCTATGCAGTGTATGCCAGCAGACCTAGACACTTTCATCAAGCCATTTCTGGGTCACAGTAACCATTTCTGGGTCAAAATAGCCATTTCTGTGTCAGAACATCTTGCATGACCAGGATCCTTTGGCTTTGCATGGTTGCGAAAGCCCACAGTGCAACCATATGAATTATGCACATGCATGGAATAGCCACATGGGCCTGTGTATGCAGGTGTGCCCCAGCCTTCATAAGTGGGTGCCATGTTCCCAACTCCTTTATTCACATGTGTTTTCCGCAGGCCTCTTACATCTGTCTCTCTTTCCTGTCTTAATAAAAACTGTTGTTAGTGGATTCTGTTGTGTTTCATGACATTTCTTCACATGGAAAGGATGCTACCAAATAACTAACAAGTAGGATCTCTTCTTCTGAGACAGATATGATGCTATTGAGCATTTTAAGAAATACATATCTCACTGACTTGTGAAATCGTCTCTATCATAGAGTGCATTCTTAACATCTTTATTACACTCAGTTATCAGGCACAGTAACTAAGAATGTGAAAAATTGATCATAGCACACAATTCCAGGTAAGAGTTCCATTTTTTGGAAATCAAGGTAGGCACTCAGCTAATCATATCACATCCACATCCAAGAGTAGAGATAAACAAATGTATCCATTCTGCCCATTTGTTTATGCTTATGCTCTATGTTCTACTTACTTACACAGTATAGCTTACAGACAATGTAAGGATTTTGCCCATGTTAGGGAGTCTTATCTCAATTAACAATTAACAAAGTCCCCCAGAGATATGTTCAAAGTAAATCTGATCAATAGGGGAATGAGAAGAATACAAACACAAAGGCACAGATATTATATTTAACAAAACCATAGAAGAAAACTTTCCCAACTTAAAGAAGGAAATGCCTATGAAGATACAAGAAGCCTATAGAAAAACAAACAGACTAGACCCCCCCAAAAAGTCCCCTTGACACATAATAATTAAACAACTAAACATACAGAATAAAGAAAGAACATTAAGGGCAGCAAAGGAAAATGGCCAAGTGACTTATAATAGTAAACCCATCAGAATAACACAAAATATCTCAATGGAGACTTTGAACGCCAGAAGGACCTGGAGAGATATAATGCAGACACTAAGAGACCATGGATCCCAGCCTAGACTAATATACCCAGCAAAACTTTCAATCATCATAGATGGAGTGAACAAGACCTTCCAAGACAAAACCAGATTTAAACAATACTTATTCCTAAACCAAACAAAGATGCAACAAATAAAGAGAACTACACACTGATCTCCCTCATGAACATTGATGCAAAAATACTCAATAAAATTCTGGCAGTCAGACTCCAAGAACACATCAACAAAATTATCCACCATGATCAAGTAGGCTTCATCCCAGGGATGCAAGGGTGGTTCCACATATGAAAGTCCATCAATGTAATACACCATATAAACAAACTCAAAGAAAAAAACCACATGATCATCTCACTAGATGCAGATAAGGCATTTGACAAAATCCAACACCCCTTCATGATAAAGGTCTTGGATCAATCGGGAATACAGGGAACATACGTAAACATAACAACGGCAGTCTACAGCAAGCCAACAGCCAACATCCAATTAAATGGAGAGAAACTCAAAGCAATACCACTAAATTCAGGAACAAGGCAAGGCTGTCCCCTCTCCCCATATTTATTCAATATAGTACTTGAAGTTCTAGCCAGAGCTATAAGACAACATAAAGAGATTAAGGGGATACAAATTGGAAAGGAAGAAGTCAAGCTCTCCCTATTTGCAGATGACATGATAGTATACATTAGTGACCCCAAAAATTCACCAAGGAACTGATCCAGCTAATAAAAACCTTTAGCAACATAGCAGGATACAAGATCAACTCAAAAAAATCAGTAGCCCTCCTATATACAATAGACAAACACAAATGATATAACGTACCCTGTGGTTACTCTAAATAAGCATGTGAGGGACCTATATGACAAGAACTTTAAGTCCCTGAAAAAAGACATTGAAGATGTCAGAAAATGGAAAGATCTCCCATGCTCATGGACAGGCAGGATTACCCTGGTAAAAATGGCGATCTTACCAAAAGCAACCTACAGATTCAATGCAATCCACATCAAATTACCAACAATTCTTCACAGATCTGGAAAGAATAATACTCAACTTCATATGGAAAAAAAAAAGAAACAACCCAGGATAATCAAAAGAATCCTGTACAATAAAACAACTTCTGGAGGCATCACAATCCCTGACCTCCAGCTCTACTATAGAGCTACCATAATAAAAATAGCTTGGTACTGGCATAAAAACGCACATGTGGACAAATGGAATTGAATTGAAGACCCTGACATTAACCCACACACCTATGAACACATAATTTTTGACAAAGAAGCCAAAAATTTACAATAGAAAAGTGAAAGCATCTTCAACAAATGGTGCTGGCATAAGTGGATGTCAATGTGTAGAAGGCTGAAAATAGATCCATATCTGTCACCATGCACAAAACATAAGTCCAAGTGGATCAAAGACCTCAACATAAATCCAGTTGCTCTGAAGCTGACAGAAGAGAGAGAAGGAAGTACTCTTGAATACATTGGCAACAGAGATCACTTTCTCAATATAACACCAGTAGAACAGACACTGATAGAAACAATCAATCAATGGGACCTATCAAAACAGAGATGATTTTGTAGAGCAAAGGACACATTCAAGAAGACAAAGTAACAGCCTACAGAATGGGAAAAGGTCTTCACTAACCCCACATCTGACAGAGGGCTGATATCCAGAATATATAAAGAAATCAAGAAATTAGACATCAAAATGCCCAACAGGCCAATTAAGAAATGGGCTATGGAACTAAACAGAGAATTCTCAACAGAGGAAGATCAAATGGCTGAAAGACATTTAAGGAAATGCTCAACATCCCTAATTATCTGGGAAATGCAAATCAAAACAACTCTGAGATAGCACCTTACACCTGTCAGAATGGCTAAGATCAAAAACACAGAAGACAGCTTATGCTAGAGAGGATGTGGAGCAAGGGGAACTCTCCTCCACTGCTGGTGGGAATGCAAACTTGTACAGCCACTTTGGAAATCAATATGGCACTTCCTTAGACCATTGGGAATCCATCTCCCCCAAGACCCAGCTGTAGCACTCTTGGGCATATTCCGAAGGAATGCTCAATCATACCACAAGGGATTTTGCTCCGCTATGTTCATATCAGCATTGTTTCTAATAGTCACAGCCTGGAAACAACCCAGATGACCTTCAACTGAAGAATGGATGAAGAAAATATGGTACATATACACAATGGAATACTACTCAGCAGTGAAAATCAATGACATCATGAGGTTTGCAGGCAAATGGATGGATCTAGAAAAAATCATCCTGAGTGAGGTAACCCAGACTCAGAATGACAAACACGGAATGTACTCACTCATTGAGGATATTAGATGTAAAACAAAGATGACTAGACTGCTACACAACTCCTGGGAGTCTACTGAGAAAACGGGGCCCTGGGAAAGACCCAGGGATCACCCAATGACAGAGAAATGGATGAGATCTACATGAACAACCTGGATGACAGTGGGAGTAATGAAGGCAAGATTTGAGGGAAAGAAAGCTTATGGGAGCAGGAGATCCCAGCTGGATTAAGAACAGAAAGGGAGAACAAGGAATAACAGACCATGATAAATGAAGACCACATGAGAATAGGAATAGGCAGAATGCTCAAGAGGTCCCCAGAAATCCACAATGGTATATCCTCTGTAGACTGCTGGCAATGGTCGAGAGAAAGCCTGATCTGACCTGGTCTGGTGATCAGATGACTAAACACCCTAACAGTTGTCATGGAACTCTCATCCAATAACTGATGGAAGTGGTTGCACAGATCCTCAGCCAGGCCCCAGGTGGAGCTCCAGGCGTCCAACTGTCGAGAAAGAGGAGGGACTGCAAGAGCCTGAATTGTTGAATCCAAGATTGCAAAATCACAGGGACAAATAGCCAATAGAAAGAAAGCACATGAATTATGATCCAACAGCTGTGGAGCCCCCAGGTAGATCAGGCCCTCTGGATAAGTGAGACAATTTAATAGCTTGATCTGTTTGGGAGGCACCTAGGCTGTGGGACCAGGACCTGTCCTTAGTGCATGAGCTAGCTGTTTGGAACCTTGGGCTTACAAAGGGACACATGCTCAGCCTAGAAGGAGGGGACAGGACCTGCCTGTACTGAATCCACCAGGTTTAAATGAATCCCCAGGGGTGTTTTGGTCCTGTAGGACATGGGAATGGAGGGAAGGGGCTTAGAGACAGGATGGGTGGGTGCGGGAGGAGGGAGGATTAGGGAAACCATGGCTGATGTATAAAATTAAAACACAAATAATAATAAAATTTTTAAAAAAGAATTAAACTGGCCCAGTGTCACTGTTAGCATTTGTGGAGATTTCTGTCTACATTGAGAATTGTAGTCCTCAACCAGTGGGTCACCACCCCATTGAAGTTTGCATATCAGATATCTTGCACATCAAATATTTGAATTATGATTCATAACAGTCAAAAAATTAAAGTTAAGAAGCAATGAAACAATTATGTTGAGGGTTCACCACACCATGAGGAACTAATGTTAATATAATTTAAAGGTCAGAGCATTGGAAAAATTAAGAACAATCGTCTGGAGTTGTAGTTTATAGCCATCCCAGCATTGGCCTGGAAGTTCCAACCCCCATTGAGGCTTTGGTAATGGTCATGCCCACAAGGCAGGGTGGAGGAGGAAGGGGAAGACCCAGGATGGAGAGGAGGTCTCTCTCTTTGTTCTGGGACCCGGACTCTGGAGGAAGACTGAGCAGAGTTCTCCAGAGAACACCACCAGACTGCGCTATACGTTTGCCAGACCCTGCAACCTACCCCTTCATTTGTTAGTTACCCCACAAAATAAACCTCCCTTTTAACTACATGGAGTGGCCTTAATAATTTCACCAATATCTGGCTCTCACGTGGGGCAAATTCCAAAGGCCCATGCGGCTCCCTCCCTCAGCCTCCTCTGGGCTGGCTGGCACCTAAACCCGCCTGCAAAGTTCCATTTAACCAGGGGACACCTACACGGTTCCATTCCCGAAAAAGGGAGCAGCTAGTCCGGTCTCAGTTCCCTAGCTTAGCCCCTAGACCAGAGAAAACCCCTGTGAGTGAGGCGTTCCCACTCCTCCCTGAGTGCCAGCTCCCCGCCATCTTGGCTCCTGCCTTCAGCTGCCGCCTGCCAAGGTCGCCAGCAGGCCTTGCTTTGGGGCTATACCAATGCCTCCTGCTGGCTGAAAAGTGCTACTGCACCCCCCAAAACCACAGAAAGGTAAGCTTCTTTCAAGTGAAAGTACTTGATAATTTTACACCTTAAAACTGACTAACAAATTTTGAGTAATTCTTGTAATATGGCTGACAACATTGCCTCACAAGAATTTAAAAACCTTTTTGCCTGTATGATGAATGACATTTTCCTGGAAATATACGACCTCCCTAAGACATATCTGGCCTGTACCATTTTGACATTCATTGTAATAATTCACACAGTGTTCAAACACTGGTTTAATAATAAGAACAAAGATGAGTCATTATTGGGACTGATACAGGCTTTAAAAGATAACAATGAAGGCTTACAGAAAAAGATTCTGTCTATGGAATCTGCTGACCAGGACTTACATAAAAAGATTCTCTTTCTGGAATCTGCTAACCAGGAATTACAGGTTTTAAAAGATAGCAATGAAGGGTTACATAAAAAAGATTCTCTCACTGGAATCTGCTAACCAGGATTTACAGGTTTTAAAATATAGCAATGAAGGCTTACAGAAAAAGATTCTTTCTCTGGAATCTGCTAAACAGAATTTATAAAACAAGCTTGTACCCAAAATTTCTTTTATTGATAATAAATATGAGTATTTAATGGATAGAACACTAACTCTCCAGAGTGAAGTTGTAGCTACTCAGACAATATATAAGGAAGAAAAATTATCATTACTTGATAAGGTCCATGAGCAGAAGACCAAGGATTTAGGGGAGGTCTCTCTCTTGGTTCCGGGACCCTGGACGCTGGAGGTAGACCGAACAGAGTTCTCCAGAGAACACTGCCAGACTGCACTATACCTTTGCCAGACCCTGCAACCTACCCCTTCATTTGTAAGTTACCCCCCAAAAATAAACCTTTTAACTACGTGGAGTGGCCTTAATAATTTCACCAATATAGAGTATCCAGTGGAACCATAGTGTCTATTTTCCTACATATGAAGTGGCATGTGAAGGATTTTCCTGAATATTCTTTACTCTATAGGAAACTCATGTTCTGTGTGGAAGACTCCAGCTGTCTGGACACCTTTACTACCCATTAACAGTAGACAACTTTGAGCTACTCAACAGAGAATACAACACCCTCAACACACATGGTGATAACACAGATTTTATTCACACTGAGCTTCATGACTATATCACTCTCCTATGAGTACTTGTTCCTAGGGTGTGTCAGCTTCTTCCTCTAGCATAATTCTGCCTAGTTGTTTCCTGTAGACTCTTTAACAGGAAATTGCTTAACAAGTGTCCTTCTCAGTCAGCATTAAGTCTATATTATCTTGTGACTAAGGAGATAAGGAGATGCAGGAACTTATGAAGAAGTATGGCATGTAAAAATTTCAATGATATTTTTACCTTGTGTACATAACATTTCAGTAGGAGATAAACATTAACTTTCACACACAGAAAAAAACTAAAGGATGTCCAATCAACTGGAGAGAGATCTCTGGCTTTGGATGAAGGGGATGCTGAAGGGCTTCCCTTGTATCCCAGCTGAGGCTCCTGCAAAGGTCAGCTTGACTTCTAGTGTATTATGAGGAAAGCTTATTATCAGGGAAGCAATGTCAGTTCCCATGATATTGGCAGCTCTTCCCTGGATATTCTATTGTATTCTGGAGAGCCCTGGCATCCTCTGTGATGTCCCCTTTGCTGTGGCAACACCACCTGCCTGTGGGAAATTTATTCAATGTCTTCACCATTTACTGATGAACATGATGGCATACTGAAGAAACTAATTAAGAAAAAGAATGGAGAGGGTAGAGAGATCATAGAGTAGCAGAAGAAAGCTGACCTTCAGCCTCAGAGTAAAACATCAAGAAAGAAAAAGATCAGAGAATTGTGTAATGAGTTCTTTGCAGGAAAATAGAAGCTTCCTGAAGGAAGTGGGCTTGAACTAAATCTTCCAGTAATGGGGCACAGAAAGTTGGAGTCTCTGGGAACCAAAAGAGCTTCTCTGCTTGTTATGGCTCTTGAAAATCAAGGATCCCAGGACATTAATTGTCTTGCCTCAGAGGTTAGGAACTGGTAAGGCCAAAGCTTTATGTTGGAAACTATTGGCTTTCATTCCTTTTGGAGAATAGCATTGAGGAATGAACATGAGACCAACATTAAAGAGGGAGGGATTAATGAGGTGTGCTCCTTTCAAGGCAGCACATCATTGTACTTCAACCACACTGGCTAACTTCAGGTACTTTCCAGCTGCTCTGTGTGTCCTGAGTTGTCATTGAGGTGACCTGTTGAGTCTGGTGACCATGTTCTGCCCTTATATGTCTTCTTCATCAATAGTTGTATCATTAGAGTAACCTGTCAAGATGTTTGTGAAACCTCCACATGACAGGGGTGATTGTGAAATATGGCAATTCTCTCCTGCTTTGTAAACCCTCAGGCTTGTGGACTCTACATCAAAGTTGAATTTCTGAGCCTGGAGCTGTGAATAAGACAAACAGACTATCTTGTTTGTTACGTGGAGCATGTGCTATGAGGGCAGAGAGAACCAGATAGCTGAGATGACTGCTTCCCTTAAAATAGAGGAGAGAGCTGAGTTCCCCAGAGGGACATCTGAAGCATGGGACAAAATAATTTGGGGTATCACTGAGTCATTTGTAAACAAGCTTTCTCAATCATTTGACTGGGACTCAGGGTGGTCTGTCCATCCTCTGCCTTGTCATACTGCAAGTTAATTTGTGTTCATCTACCTACAAGGAGTAACAGTGAGCCACCATCCCACCAAAACTTCCTAACTAAGATGCAGGTGAAGCAGAAGGTGCAGAGACTGATCAGTCAACTATAGCAAATGACCTCAGAAAGTAATAATCAGTGGGATTGCCTGAACTTTTTCACAGAGGAGAGCATGAAGAATAGTTACTCTTTCCTTCAAACCCTGTGGTTTCAATCTCAGGCCCACTCTGTCATCATAAGTTAATTTTATATAAGGTCTGTGTTTCTGGCAGGATGTATCTTCAGGGTATGCCTTTGCACAAAATCATCTGAATTCTTCCCAAAAGCAGAACCTCAAATGTGGACAGGAATGACATGAGGACAAAGACTATTCTGCTTTCTCTAAATAGAAACAAAAACAGAGAGTATGGCATGAGTCATACATGATCCAGAGGGCCTGATCTAGCTGGGGGCTCCAGAGCTGTTGGTTCATAATTCATGTGCTTTCTTTCGATTGGCTATTTGACCTCTCCAGCACTCTGCCTATTCCTGTTCTCATGTGGTCTTCATTTATCATGGTCTGTTATTCCTTCTTCTCACTTTCTGTTCCTGATCCAGCTGGGATCTCCTGCTCCCTTAAGCTTTCTTTCCTTCAAACCTTGCACTTCATTACTCCCACTGTCGTCCAGGTTGTTCATGTAGATTGCATCCATTTCTCTGTCATTGGGTGATCCCTGTGTCTTTCCTAGGGAAATTAATGCAGAGGGATGGGGAGTTAGGGGAAAACTGGGAAGAAGTTTGTTCATGTAAACTATAATCAAGATATAGTGTGTAAATATATAAAAATATTGTACAAATAATGCATTTTCTATAAATATAGAAAGTATTTCTAGAGATTTTTCTACTGTTGATGGAAGAATATTATACATAATGTGAACATATCCTTTTTTTTTCTGTGTTTGTACAATATACCCTTAAAGTTGTGGTATGTTCTCATAAGAAAATTTAGAGAAACAAAAAGTGCAATAACAAAGTTGTCAATTTATACGCAAAAGAGTTATAAAAACAAGAAGCGGGACATTTTTAACACAGTGCCTATGTGAATTAGTGTGCTAATTATATCTAAAATAAACAACATGAATGTTGATGACAAAGTTATTTGGTGTCTAACATTATCACTCCTAACTTTCACCACAGGTGCTATTTTAATGAGTGGTACTACTGAATTAAAAAACGACTTTCTTAACTTGTCATAGACTTTATGAGACAGGAAGAAGGAATTAATCTATTTAAACATAAATGCTTTATATGAAAGTCTCTACATGAAACAGTTTTTTGGATATTACTTTTTGCATTCTAAGAATGATGTCTTAATTAAAGATGTGCATGACATCATTTTGTGAACTGAATGACTTTCATTTTCAAAACCCAATATTTGATTATTAAAACATGTGATTAAAGATGATGGTCTATGTGCCAGTTTCAATTGACATATAGGTATATGTTACAAATCTTGGTCATTATAAGCATGGGCAAGGAACCATAAATATAACCATCATATCTTGTGTATTTTGAACAGAAAAAATTAAATCCCAAAATTATTTCCATGCATTTTTTTTACCTTTTTAATGAACTAGTATCATGTTTCATGTGAAACATCATTTTTATCTCCTCTGTACATGTTATCTACTGTCTGATTTTTCCAAACACCTGAGTTCTGATGAGCAAACATATGCAGCCACATGAAGCCTGGGGCCAGAGATCCAGGAATTTAAATTGCTGGATTATTTCCTCACCAGAGCAAAGAAATGAGAAAACAGAACCAATGAGTATAGACTCAAAGAACTGTGAAGAGATGGTCTTTGTCCTCTACTGGAAGCAACATGACATCATGCAAAACACTGATGAATATAAGTATAACTTAATGATGTCATGTAAAAACCTTAATTAATACAAGTATGAATTAGTGATGCCATGCAAGACCTTGATTAATACAAGTATGAAATAATGATGAAGAGCAAAAATAATCAAGGACACTGGAGATTATAATTAATCTCTAACTGAAACCTTCCTGTCAGCCTTGTTAGGGTTAGAGGAGGATAGAACTATCTGCTTCAGCTTCTGGTTAAGATTAAATCTCTACAAACACCTGGTCAGCCAAAAGAGGGTGGACACAGAACCAGGACGAGACCCAGGAGAGCACAATGACATGTATTATTACTAGTATTTCCCCAGATAGTAACTTTTAACAACTGCATTTTTAGATAAAATATATGATTCTTACACAAGACATTTTTCCTTACCCTTATTAAATACATTTATTTTCCAACATTTATTTAAGTTATTAAATCTGTAATGATGAATTCAGTCAGTCCAATATAACAGGATGTCTTAGACAGCTTCCTGTTACAAATACCTAAGTAATCCAGCCAGTCTAACTCATGAGTCATTTTACCATGAGGAGTTAAACCCAAGTTGTGTGTGTTGGAAGGACCATGGATCATGGTTGCTCATTTCTACATTAAAAACTTTGCTTTTTTCTCTATTTATGAGGCAAACAATAGTGTCGATGTCCAACACTGTTATTAAAAGGTATGTATTGTTACATTAAGTTCATCCAAAATAATTTATCTTCTTAAAATTCTGGGGCCTCCTTACACTATGCTCCCTGTGCCATGCATGTTTTGATGGGATCACACAAGGCATGTTTGCACATTTGTTTCATTTTATAATCAGGAAAAGATGAGGTGCAGAGAGTTTCACTGAAATGACTGACAAATCATAATTTTTACAAAATATGGATTACAGGTGTCATGTAATTAAGAATGATATTGAAGCTGATTTCCTAGGCATGGACATGATTATTGTACAAATGAATCCTCTCTCCCTCCTTTACACACAAGCACACACATGACCATACACACAAAATATCTCTGAACTTAAAAGTACAACATATGTATGATGTAAAACAATATGCTCATCACATTGGCTGATCTAAAGGGACACAGATATAAATGTACATTTGGATATTATATTTATTTATTTGCTCAAACCCCCACCCCACACCCTATCAGAAGGAAGTAATAAATTCATGGCTGCAAAAGCCGAGGACAGGAGTTAAGCATAGAATATTCATGTTGCTGCTTCTCAGTTTCCATCTCATTAAGAAAATTGGAAAAAGAAAATGTGGTACACATACACAATGGAGTAGTACTCAGCAGAGAAAAACAATGACATCATGAGGTTTGCAGGAAAATGGATGGATAAAGAAAAAAATTATCCTGAGTGAGTTAACCCAGGCTCAGAAAGACAAACATGGTATGTACTCACTTATAGTAGGATACTAGATTTAAATGAAAGATGGCTAGACTGTTACACCACTCCTGGGAGGCTACCTAGATAACAGGACACTAAGAAAGACACAGGGATTGCCCAATGACAGAGAAATGGATGAGATCTACATGAACAACCTGGACTTGAGTGGGGGTAATGAAGGGCAAGTTTCAAAAGAAAGAGAGCTCAGGGGAGCAGGAGATCCCTGCAGGATCAAGAACAGAGAGGGAGAACAAGGAATAACAGACCATGATGAATGTAGACCTCATGAGAATTGGGAGAAGCAAAGTGCTAGAGAGGTCCACAGAAATCCACAAAGATACTGCCACTGTAGACTACTGGCAATGATAGAGAGAAAGCCCAAACTGACCTAGTCTGGTGATCAGATGGGCAAACACCCTAACTGTCATGCTAGAAATCTCATCCAATATCTGAGGGAGGTGGATGCAAAGATCCTTGGGCAAGCCACAGGTGGAGCTCTAGGAGTCCAATTGGAGAGAAAGGGGAGAGATTATATGAGCAAAAATTTTTGAGACCAAGATTGAAAAAAGCACAGGGAAAAATAGCCAAACTCATGGAAACACATGAACTATGAACTAAAAGCTGAGGAGTCCCAAATTAGATCAGGCCCTCTGTATAAGTGTCACAGTTGATTAGTTTGAACTGTTTGGGAATAACCCATGCAGTGAGTGGGACAGGGATCTGTCCTTAGTGCACGGGCTGGCTGTTTGGAACCTGGGGTTTATGCAGGGACACTTTGCTCAGCCTGGGAGTAGGGGACTGGACCTACCAGGACTGAATCTACCTGGTTGAGTTCAATAGCGAGTTGAGTCTTTGCCCTGGAGTAGACAGGAATGGCAGGTTGGCTGGGGGGAAAGGCAGAGAGGGACTGGGAAGGACATGGGAATCCATGGCTCATAAATAAAATTAAATTAAATTATAAAATTAAAGCAGTTGAGAATTTGCCAAATAGGTACCAAAAACACAAACTAAATCAAGACCAGATAAACAATTTAAATAGACCTATAACCCCTAAGGAAATAGAAGCAGTCATTTAAAGTTTATCAACCAATAAAAGCCCAGGGCCAGATGGTTTCAGCACAGAATTCTACCAGAATTTCAAAGAAGAGCTTATAATGATATAATTGTTTGCTTATACTTCAAATTGTTCCACAGAATAGAAACAGAAGGAATATTGCCAAATGGCTTTATGAGGCTTTAGTTACCCAAATCAAACAAAGATATAAAAAAGAAACATAATTACAGAACAAACATCCCTCATGAACATAGATAGATATATACTCAATTAAATACTGGTAAACAAAATTCACGAACACATCAAAAAATCAACCTACATAATCAAGTAGGCTTCATCTGAGAAATGCAGTCATGGTTCAACATACTAAAATCTGTGAGTCTAATCCATTATATAAACAAACTGAAGAAAAGAAATACATGATGTTCCCATTAGATTCTGAAAAAGCCTTTGACAAAATCCAACACCCCTCCATGATACCCTCAAGGTCTTGGAGAAAGAAGGAATACAAGGAACATACCTAAACATAATAAAGGCAATTTACAGCAAGTCAACAGACAACTTGAAATTAAAGGGAGAAAAACTCCAATATCCAAAATAAACATACTGGACACAAGATATTAAATAAAAGATCAATTCTCATCTGATAAATGTCTAATATTAAAAATATGCATATGGAACACAACTAGATAAATAAAACTAAAATTCACTTCAGATAAAAGTCTAAATCTCAAATATACATATTGAACACAAGAGATCATATAAACAAATGAAAATTCTCATCTTATGAAGGTGAAGTATGAAAAATATACATAAGGACACAAGAAATCAGATCAATAAAACAAAATTTCTCACCTAATAATGATCTAACATTGAAAATATACCTACAGAAAACAAGAAATCAGGAAAACAAAACAAAATTCTCGTCTGATAAAGGTCTAATAAGAAAAATATACTTATTGAACAAAAATAAAATAAAACAAAAATTCTGTTCTGATTAAGGTCTATTATAAAAAATATGCCTTTTGAAAACAGGAAATCAGATATCCATGTTGAACAGAAGAAATCAGAACAATAAACAAAAATTCTCATGTGTTAAAGGTTTAATGTATAAAATATACATATAGAAAACAAAAAATCAACTATATAAAACACAAATATATATTTAAAATATACATATTGACATTATTACATAAATAAAACAAAAATTCTCCTCTGATAAATGTCTAATTGAAAACATACATAGTGAACACAAGAAATAAAAAAAAAAACAGAAATTCTCTCCTAACAAAAGACTAATATCCAAAATATACATATTGAATACATGAAATCACATAAATATAAGAAAAATTCTAATCTCATTAAGGTCTAATGGCAAAAATATGTCTATTCTCAGATGAAAAATTCTAATATCTGAAATGTAAATACTGAACACAAGAAATTAGATAAACAAAACAAAATTTCTCATCTGATAAATGTTTAATATCAAAGTATACACAATGACCACAAAAAATCATGTAAATAAAGTGAAAATTCTCATCTGATAAAGTTCTAATATCCAAAATATACATATTGAACACTAGAATTCAGATAAATAAAACAATATTTCTCATCTCATAGAGGTCTAATATCCAAAATATAAATACTGAACACAAGAAATTAAATAAAACAAAATTTCATATGATAAAGGATGAATATCCCAATTATACCTATTCAAAACAAGAAATCAGATAAATTAAACAAAATTTCTTACCTGATAAAGGTCTAATATTCAAAATACATAGAGAGAACACAAGAAATCATAAACACAAAACAAAATTCTCTTGTGATAAAGATAAAATATGAAAAATAGACTATGGAACACCATAAATTAAATAAAACAAAAATTTTGAACTGATAAACATCTAATATCAAACATATCCATATTGAATATAATTAGAAAAAAATCTCATCTGATAAAATTCTTATATCCAAAATATACATACTGAATACAAGAATTAATTCAATAAAAATTCTCACCTTATAAAGAACTAATACCTACCAGGCAGTATTAGCACATGCTTGTAATCCCAGCACTCAGGAGGGAGAGGCAGCTGGATCCTGTGAATTCAAGGCCAGTGGACTACACAGCTAGTCCAGGACAGTCTCCAAAGCTACTGAGAAACTCTGTCTGTTAAAAAAAAAAGGAAATATTTGGGGTTGGGTATTTAGCTCTGTGGTAGAGCACTTGCCTAGCAAGCATAAGGCCCTGGGTTTGATTCCCAGCTCCACCCCCAAAAAATAATACCCAAAATATGCATACTGAACAAAAGAAATCATATATAGAGAACAAAAATTCTCATTTGATAAAGGTCTATATCAAAATATACAAACTGAATTTAGGAAATAAGAAAAAAAAAAATTCTCACCAGTAGGTCTAATATTCAAAACATGCATATTGAACACAAGAAATTAAACAAAACAAACATTATCATCTGCTTAAGTTCTAATATCCAAAATATACACAGAACATATCATGGAAACACAACAAAATTCTTATTAGATAATTGTCTAATCAAAAATATACTTATTGAACACAAGAAATTATATAAGACAAAAATTTGTTGAGTTGGGGATTTAGATTGGGGAGAGCACTTGCCTAGCAAGCACAAGGCCCTGGGTTCAATACTTAGCTCAAAAAAAGACAAAAATTCACAACATTAAATTTCTAATATCCAAAATATATATTGAATACAAGATATAATATATAAACAAAAATTGTCCACCTGATAAAGGTCTAATATCCAAAATATTTTAGTGAACACAATGAACTAATAAAATTCACATGTAAATTTTCTCATATACAAATTACATCTAATAAAAATAGAAATCCAATAAATAAAACAAAAAGTTCTCACATGAAAAAGTCTAATTAACAAAATATACATATTAAACACAAGAAAACAAAAAAAAGACAAAACAAAAATTCTCATCTGATAAATGCAAATATGAAAAATATACAGATTTAACACAAGAAATAGGATAAAAAATTCACATCTCATAAAGGTCTGACATACAACATATACACAGATCACAAGAAATCAGATGAATAGAACAAAAAATTCTGAACTGATAAAGGTCTAACTTTAAAAGTGTCCATACTGAACACAGGAATAGAAATAAAACGAAAATTCTCACCTGATAAAGGTCTAATATCCAAAATATACTTATTGAACACAAGAAATTAAATAAAACAAAATTTTCAAATGATAAATCTGTGATATGCAAAAATATACATATGAAACAACAGAAATCAGATAAATAAAACAAAAATTCTGAAATGCTAAATGTGTACTATACAAAATATACATGTTGAACCCAAGAAATCAGATAAATAAAACACAGATTCTCATCTGATAAAATGTCCAATATACAAAACATAAACATTAAGGACAAGATATCAGGTACATAAAACAAAAATTGTCAACTGATAAAGTTCTAATATCCAAAATATATATACTGATATCAAAAAATAGAAACAACAAAATTCTCACTGGTAGCCTAGGATACAAATTATACATATCGAATGGAATAAATCAGAGTTATAATACAAAAAGTCTAATCAGATAAAGGTCTAACACCCCAATTTAAATATTGAACATAATTAGATAAATAAAACAAAAATTCTCATCTGTTAAAATTCTAACTTCTAAAATATACACATGGAACACAGAAATTAGAAAAACAAATTTTCCCTCAGTAAAGGTCCAATATCCAAAATATGCTTATTAAACACAAGAAATCAGATAAATAGAATCAGATAATGGTCTCATATCCAAAATATACATATTGGATATAATTAGTTAAATAAAACAAAAATTCTCATCTGATAAAGTTCTAATATCAGACAAATAGTTATTGAAGACAATAAATTAAATAACAAAATATTCTCCTCTGATAAAGTTCTAATATCCGAAATATACTAATTGAACACAAGAAATCAGAAAAATATAACAAAAATTCTCACCTGATAAAGGTCTAATATCCATTATATACATATAGAACACACGAAGTTAGAAAAACATGTTTGTCTTTCTGAGTGTGGGTTATTCTAATTCCAACCATTTGAATACAAACCTCATGATGTCATTGTGTTTCTCTGCTGTGTAGTACTCCATTGTGTATATGTACCACACCTTTTTTATCCATGCCACAGGCTCTGATTTTGTTTCTTTTTAGAGGGAGCAGAATAGTCTTTATCCTCATGTCATTCCTGCCCACATTTGAGGTTCTGCCTTTGGGAAGAATTGAGAGACATGATTTTCAGCAAAGTCATGCCCTGTAAATTCAGCCTACCGGAAACACAGACCTTATATAAAATGAATTAATGATGATAGATAGAGTAGACCTGGGATTGAAACCACAGGGTTTGAAAGAATGAAAATCTATTCTTGATGTACTCTTCAGTGATAAAGATCAAGTGATTTCACTTCAAATTTCTTTCAGTGGTCATTTGCTGTAGCTTACTGGTCAGCCTCTGCACCTTCTGCTTCACTTGCATCTTGGTGATGAAGGTTTGGTGGGATGGTGGCTCCCTGGAGCTCCTAGTGGGTAGATGAATACAAATTATCTTGCAATATGACAAGGCAAATAGGATGGACAGACCATCCTGAGTCCTAATCAAATTTTTGAGAAAGCTTATTTACCAATGACTCATTGACAGCCCAAATTATTCTGACCCATGCTTCAGATGCCACCTGCTGGGAAAATCAGCTGTTTTCTCTATTTGAAGGAAGTGGACATCTCAACTATCTGGTTCTCTCTGCCCTCATAGCAATGCTTCAATAACTAAGGAGATAGCCTCTTCAGGCTTATTCACAGCTGCAGTCTCAGAATTCAACTTGACTGCCAAGTCCACAAGCCTATGGGTTTATGAGTCAGGAGAAAATTGCCAATTTCACAATCACCCCCATGATTTAGAGGTACCCCAAATATCTGGACAGGTTACTCTAACCATATAACTATTGATGGAAAAGACATATAAGTGCAGAACATGGTCACAAGACTCAACAAGTCACCTCACTGACAACCTAGGACCCACAGGGCATCTGCGAAGTACCAAAAGTTAGCCAGTGTGGTTGAAGTACAGTGATGCCCTGCCTTGAAATTGGCACACCTCATTAATCCCTCCCTCTTTAATATTGGTCACACATCAACGCCTATCCCCCAAATGAAACAAAAGCAAAGAGTTCCCAGCATAACGCTTTGGCCTTACCAGATCCTGACCTCTGAGGCAAAACAAGAAATATCCTGGAAACCTTGAATTTCAAGAGCCATGACAAGCAGGGAAGCTCTGCTTGTTCCCAGAGATTTTAACTTTCTGTGCCCCATTACTGGAAGATTCAGTTCAAGCCCTCTTCCTCCAGGAAGCTTCCCTTTTCCTCCACAGAACTCATTACACAATTCCCTTGACCATTTCTTTCTTGATGTTTTACACTGAGGCTGAAGGTCAGTTCTCTTCTGTCACTGTCTTGTCTCTCTACCCTCTCCAATCTCTTTCTGAATTAGACTCTTCAGTATTTTCCACCATGTTCATCAGTAAATGGTGAAGATACTGAATAAACTTCGCACGGCCAGTTCATGTTGCCACAATATAGGTGACATCACAGTGGATGCCAGGGATCTCCAGGATACAATAGAATGCACAGGGAAGAGCTGCAGATGTCATGGGAATTGACATTGCTTCCCTGCTTATGAGCTTTCCTCATAATACACTAGAAATCAAGCTGACCATTGCAGGAGCCACTGCTGAGATACAAGGGAAGCCTTTCAGTGCACTCTTCATCCAAAGCCATAGATCTCTCTCCAATGGATTGGACATCCTTTAGTTCTTTCCATGTGTGGAACTGAATGTTTATCTCCTATTGAAATTTTATGTACATAAGGTAAAAATATCATAGAAATTTATATATGCTCTAGGTCTTCATAATTTTCTGCATCTCCTTATCTCCTTAGCCACAAGACATTATAGACTGAATGCTGACTCAGAAAAACAGGTTTTTTTTTTAAATTTCTTGTATACCATATGTATATTGTAGAAGTTAGACTCCTTTTTTTGTTTTTTCAAGACAGGATTGCTCTGTGTAGCTTTGTGCCTTTCCTGGAACTCACTTTGGATACTAAGCTGGCATTGAACTCTCAGAGCCTGCCTCTGCCTCCAGATTGCACAAATTAAAGGCATGTGCCACCACTGCCTGGCAATGTTATGCTTTAATGGATGAGAATATTTCTTTTATTTATCTAAGTATATTCCATATAAAATTTTAGGATATTAGACCTTTATCTGAGGAGTACTTTTGTTTTATTTATCTGATTTCTTCTGTTCAACATCTGTATTTTGTATATTAGACCTACCAGTGAGAATTTTGTTGATTCCTTTTTTTATTTCAATATTTATATTTTGTATATTAGAACTTTCATATGATAATTTTTGTTTAATTTAATTTCTTGTGTTCAATATGCATATTTTGGATATTAGAACTTTATTAGGTGAGAATTTTTGTTTTTTTCCTCTGATTTCTTGGGATCTACATATGTTTGTATATAAGGTGAGAATTTTGCTGTGTTTTTCTGTTTTCTTTTGTTTAATTTTTTTATTTGGTTTATTAGACATTTATCATAACAGAATTTTTGTTTTATTTATCTGATTTCTACTGTTTACTAGATGGATTTTGTATATTAGATGTTTACCCATTAAATTTTTAAAATTTTTGTTTATTCTGATTTATTGTGTTCAATAAATCATTTGGATATGAAACTTTATCAGGTGATAATCCTTTTTTTATTTATCTGATTTCTGGTATTAACGTGTATATTTTGGGTATTAGAAATTTAGTAGTGTGGATTTTTATTTTATATAATTTCTTGTGTTCAATAAGTACACTTTTGATATTAGAACATTATGTGATGACAATTTTGTTTTACTTATCTGATATAGTCTGTTCAGTGTGTATATTTTGGATATTAGACATTAAGCATATGAGAATGTTTGTTTTGTTTAATTTCTTGTTCAATGTGACTATTATGGATAATAGACCCACTGGTGATAATTTTGTTTTTTTTTCTTATTTCATGAATTCTGTTTGTATATTTTGATATAGTCCTTAATCAGATGAGAATTTTTGTTCTATATATTTGATTTCTCATGTTCAGTATGCATTAGATATTAGTTATTTATATGGTAAGAATTTTTCTTTCACTATTTTCTTGTTTTCGGTATGTATATTTTGGATATAAGACATTTATCACATGAGAATTATTTTTTAGCTAATTATTTTCAATATGGATATGTTTGATATTAGACCTTTATCAGTTCATAATTTTAACGTTATTTAATTTCTTGTGTTCAATAAGTATATTTTTCATATTTAATCTTTGTCACATGAGAATTTTGTTTTTTCATGATTTAATATTCTATATTATATTTTGAATATTAGATCATTATCAGGTCAGAAGTTTTGTTTAATTTATCTGATTTCTTGTTTTCAATTTGTATATTTGGGATATTAGTTCTTTATCTGGTGAGAAATTTTGTTTTATTTATCAGAATTCTAGTGTTCAATATGTTTATTTTGGATAGTAGACCTTTATCAGATGAGAGTTTTTGTTTAATTTACATGATTTCTTGGGTTCAATTAGTATATTTTGATATGAGACCTTTATGAGATAAGAATTTTCATTCATTTATCTAATTTATGAATAAAAGGTAAATTAGGTATAAACCTTTATACTCCCAAAGATAGAATAGATAATAGAACATTTTCTTTAATTTTACCAAATATAAGTAAACTAGTTATTGTAACTACAATTCTTGCTTGATAACTGTTTTGTGATATGTAATTTTACTATGTTAAAATCAAAACCTTCCTTTGTGATTAGACAAACAAGGGAAAGTGCTTTGGGATGGGCTTTCTGTTTGTTGTGAATATGTGTCATTACCATTAGTTAATAAAGAAGCTCCTTGGCCTATGACTAGACAGGTTAGATCCAGGTAGAAAATACATACACACACACACACACACATATATATATATATATATATATATATATATATGGAGAGAGAGAGAGAGAGAGAGAGAGGAAAGATGCTGCTCAGGGAGCAAGATGTAATGGAACACCAATAAGGCCATGAGAATTGTGGGGATACTTAAATTAATAGAAATGGGTTGATTTAAGAAGAAAGAACAAGTCAGCCTTAATCCTGAGCCATAGACAAATCAGTCTCTATTTAATAAAGCCTCTGTGTGTTTATTTAGGACTGAGCAGCTGTAGGACACAAGAAAACTGCTAGCTGCAGGGTTCCTCTGGCTTTGCAGCCCAAGGTGCTTTAAGGTGTTTTGTGGATTGTGGATAGTGCACTATCCTAAGACATGAAGTGTTTCATAGTTTTTGGCCTCATGCACACAGAAAATGGTCTTCAAGGTTTGTGGGTGGCCATTTTAAGCAAGAAACACAAATAATAATAATAATAATAGTAATAATAATAATAATAATAAATTGAAAAAATAGAAAAAGAAATATTTTAAAATAATACTTATTTAATTAATAATAAATAATGCAAAACAGGAGTAGCCCATGAGTCTGAAAGTCAAGCCTAGGCAATAACAGACCATTCCTTAGATCCTTTCCCTTCCTCTGTTCTCCTTCTTTCTTCCTTCCCTCTCTCCTCTTTTCTTCTCTCCTTTCCTTTATTTTTCCTTCATCTTCTGAATGTGTGTTGAATCTTCTATTATCATTATTATAGATTGTCTTCTCTAACTATTTTTGTTTGATTGGCTAACGGTTTGTCATTCATGGTTATAATTTTTATTGAACTGTGTTTCATTGTTTCTTTTACATTTTGGTTCAGGTTTGATTTTGTTACTATTGGTTCAGGATTCTCCTCTGCTATAGGGGTTAAGATTCAGAACTCCGATTTTTGTTGTTTCTTCTTGACTAATGATGGTGCAGGTTTCTGTGATGTGTTCAACACTTCTTTATTTGTGTGTGCACCCCACACTTAGCATTCCCTCAGATTTGCACACACAGTAACTCACATGTGGGGTTGGATGACAATAGTTGACTGGTGTTTATTCCCATTTTCTATCATGTTTCTGATATTGGAATTCAGAATGCAACCATTTGGCATGTATCTCTACCTGCTGAACGATCTACCAGTCCATAATTTTTAAATGTAGACATTTGTACAAATAGACTTTCCCTTCCTCCTTGGAACATCTTTTGGTATATTTTCCAAAGTTTTATTATTTTCTCATCATTTCAAGTTTATATTGAATATGATACATTGCATCTCTATAACTATTTGGGTCTGAGAACATTAGGGCCCACTTCCAATTCCTTTAGGAACTCTCTGATTATTAAAAGTGTTTTATTTTTCTAATTTTTATGTTTGTACATTTTCTATAGTTTAGTTTTGCTCTGTCTTGGACTTTTTAAATACTGTGATCTGATAATAATAAAAGTTATTTCAGAGTGTTTGAGAAGACTTGCTGTCTATAAAATATGATCATTTAAAACTAAATTCCTTTGGCTAGTGAAGAAAAATACGTGTTCTGCTGCTGTTCTTTGGAATGCTCTATAGATGATAACATAGTCAATTTGTTTCCATAGAGCTTATTTTATTGTTTGCCTTATGTTTTGATGACTTACCTACTGACAATAATCACATATTGAAATCACACATTATAATGTAGAGATATATCCATTATATCACATTCAGTACTGTTTGCTTTATAAAATTTAGTACACCAGTGTCATAATAATATATGTTTATGACCCATTGTGGAAATTCTCACATTATCAGTATGTGCTGACTTTAATTATATCTTCCACTAATTTAAGTTTGAAGTGTACATGGTGGAACATTAGCATTGTTATTCTTGTTTATTTCCACATGTAATTTTCAACTTGTTTCTTTGCCACCGAAGTATATTTGTTGCAAGTAACAAATAGCTTCATTGATTTTACTCTAATTTTTCAGTCCATGTCTTTTAACTGAAATGTGAGAAAAAAGAGGGGCAGAATTATGTCAAACAATGCATGAATTCCTGTCATTTTGTTATTTTTTATGTAATATTTTTCCCAATCCTCACTTGGTTATGTACTGTTTTAATGACATTTATTCTTTCCAGTATTATCACTGTTACCTTGTAAGCAAAGTTACTCCCTTTTAAAAAGACAGGTTTTGTTTCATTTCTCTTATCATGTTTTAAACTCTCAAGATAGATTTTACATTAGTATTGTAGTATAAAGATGTAAATAGCATTTTCTCCTACCTTTATATTAATTCTACCCACCTCTTTTGTTCTGTCTTTGGTTGTGGGAAACTTTACTTCTAACTAATTGTGTATTTTATAGGATACATTGGGAGATGGCATCCTAAATAGTTCAGTTTGTGTTTATCAATCTCAAACGTACAGAAAGATGGATACAATCTGAATGTAAAGTTTCTTTACATTATTTCATATGATAACATTTAAATATAGTTATAAACATAGAATTACTTATTTTCACTCAAGAAGAAAGTGACATTAATTTTGGCTATGATACGCAACACCAAATATGTGAGAAAATTTAAGTTCCCTTATGTGGGCTTGTAAAATTCTAGTTTTATCTATATTCATGCTTTTGATATAATTACATAATTTATTCAAGAAGTAAAGACACTATGAGCTATTGATCATGTTCTGTTGACTGATATAATAGGAAATATTATCCTGAATGTTCTTATTTAATCACCAAAAACCTTATGTGACTAACAAATCCCTGGAAATATCAGTGATTTAAAAAGTTAATTCATTCATGTGGAGCCTATGTGCACAGGTGGAAAAATATAATTTATAAAGAAGTACAGTGACAAGGGCCTGAGTAAGTCAAAAATACAAGAGTGGGGTTGTCTCCATTCTCATTATATGGAATCTGTAGTATATGGAACATGTATTAATTGTCATCAATTTACATGGATGGCATAATGATGTCTTCACTACATGTTTCACTTATTGCTACCATATCAGTCCATGTGAGGTTGAAGAAGAAAAAATCATTACAACACCCAGATATTTGTGTCCTTAAGAGAAGAAAATGAGGATATAAAGTAAGGTTGTGATTTGGTGTGGTTGATTTACCATGGGCAATTTTGAGAGGCAGTGAGATCATTATTGTTTCCTAGCAACTCCAATCTGGGATTCTTAGGGGCAACAGAAGTCACTTTGATACAGTGTTTTCTTTGGAGTTTTTGCTATCTAAAATAAGCTTCCTTTAGAAATTTAATGTTCACAAAGGTGGGGAGTGATTCTCCCAAACACACCATGGCCAAAGCCTTGGCATTAGCCTTGCACCTGGAACTATTACTCACTAATGGGTACCTAACCTCAGTGAATACCATCTGAGCAAAAGATATTCAAAGTCATTTCCTAGTGGATTTTCTCTTACCTAAGAAACAGACTATGGAATAAAAAAATTACAGTCTCAGAGGTACTCATCATAGGTAGAGATTTCCATTGTTATGTTCCTTCTACAAGGTTTTAAGCCTTGCTGGAGGAAGTGAGCCATGGTGGGGGCAGGCTTTGAGTTCTCTTTTGCTGCAGCTCACTCAGTGTAGTAGACAGTTGACTTCCTGTTTCCTCCAAGACAGAACTCTCAGTTTCCTCTCAAGCAACATATTTTTCTGTAGGTTGGTGTGCTCATCACCATGATGACAAATGTAAGCAAGCCATTCCAATCAAATGTGTTCTTCATAAGAGTTGCCATAGTCATGGTATCTCTTCACAACAATAGAAACCCTAAGACCACTAGAGTGTATTTCCATTGTATATTACATTTGGAAAATGAAAATCATTCAGTGCACAAAATTATGTCATGGGAAATTTGGATTAGTATAAGTGGGAACTATGCTGATAATTTTTTGAATGCAACTTCATATATCTTACAAATATTTCAATAAAACACAATATCCAAGAAATTTTGCCATATTGTGACATGTATAAAGCACAATTCTCAAAAAGCTTTATTCTTTCTTTCTGTCTCAAGAAGTCTATGACAATTTAAATTAACACATGTTCTATGGTGCACCAGGGGGTCAGCTTAGGCAGATAATGAGTACTGAAGTCTGAGAAATCAAGAAAGTCCTTTGGTGCCTTTTCTTCAGCAATCGTCCATGTATTCATTCATAATTATGGAAGCCAGCTGTAGGAGAAAAAGCTTCCTCTCATTTTTTAAAAGCATTCTTTTTTGAAATTTTATTTATTCTTATATTTTATATATACACCAGAGTAAGAAATCTGATCCCATTACATATGGCTGTGAGCCAAAATGTAGTTTCTGAGAATTGAATTCAGAATCTCTGGAAGAGCAATCAATGCTCTTACTCACTGAGCCATCTCTCCAGCCCCTAAAAGCAATATTTATGTTTATTTTTATTTTCCCCTCTAGAGCTGAGGACTGAACCCCAGGCCTTGTGCATGGTAGGCAAGCTCTCTTCCACTGGGCTAAATCCCCAACCCCTCCTTCTCATTTCAAGTTGGATTGCTCTATGTCCTGCCTTCAACGTTTTGGGTTTCTCGAAAAGCAGGATCTTAATGTCAAGTGACATCAAGAAATAAGGAACTAACACATACTACCTGAGAGACACTAGGAACTTCCTGACCAAATACTCACAGTGAACTAACTTGGGCTTGACCATAATTTTATAACCCAGGTCTTATGGAAACGGAGTGCTCATCTGTGAAATACACATCTGCTGCGGACTATTTTTTTATTAATATGTCCAAATATTTTACAAATGCCTCAGTTTTCATAAGAAATCTTCCTATGTTTTTATTGGAGTTTTTTACTTATTATTTTTTGTTTATTTCATTTAATATTTTTCGTTTTACATAGCAACCCTAGGTCCCTTCCCTACTCTTCTCTCTCTTCCATCACCTCCACCAGCCCACCCCATCCACTCCTCATAGCAGGCAAAGCCTCCCATGGGGAGTTACCACAGGCTGGCATATGAAGTTTAGGAACAGACCAACCCCCTAGCCGTGCATCAAGGCTGAGCAAGAATTTTTACCCTCTGAAATGGGCACTAAAATGCCAGTTCATATACCTAAGATAAATCCTGGTCATACCGCCAGGGGCCTCACAAGCACATCAAGCCTGACAACAGACACCCACATTCAGAGTGTCTAGTTCAGTCCCATGCTGGCTCCCCAGCTGTCAGTCCAGAGTCCACCAGCTCCCACCAGCTCAGGTCAGCTGACTCTGTAGGTTTCCCCATCATGATTGTGACCATCCTCCCTCTCTTCAAGTTAACTCCAGGAGCTCAGCCAAGTGCTCGGCTGTGGGTCTCTGCATCAGCTTCCGTCAGTCACTGGATGTAGTTTCTGTGATGAAAATTAGAGTAGACTCCCATCTGAATACAGGGGAAGGGTAGTTCAGGATCCTCCGCCAACATTTCTAGGAGTCTTAATTGGGGTTGTTGTGGGTTTCCCTAGCACCAGATTTCTCCCTAACCTTCTCAGGGCTCCCTCTGTCAAGATATCTTTCATTGCTCTCCCTCTCTACCCTCCCCCAACTAAGACATCCTGTTCTCATCACTCATCCCCTCCCCTCTTTCCTCTCCAGTTAACCCAGGAGATCTTAACCATGTCCCCTTCTTGGGGTCATCCATGCATTACTCTCTCAGGGTCCTCCACTTTATCCAGCTTCTCTGGGCTTGTAGATTATAGTCTGGTTATCCTTGGCTTTACATCTAGTATCCAATTATGGGTGAGTACATACCATGTTTGTCCTTCTGAGTCTGGGTTTCCTCCCTCAGCATGACTGTTTTCTAGTTCCATCCATTTGCCTGCTAACCTCATGATGTCATTTTTTCCTCTGATGAGTAGTACTCCATTGTGTGTATGTGCCACATTTTCTTTATCCATTCTTCAGTTGAGGGTCATCAAAGTTGTTTCCAGGTTCTGGCTATTATTCTGCTGTTATAACATAGTTGAGCATGTGTCCTTGTGGTATGATTGAGTATTCCTTTCTCCCCATCTCTGCTCTATTTTGAATCTATAGTGTGGTTTTCTTATGTATTCCAGTTTCAATGAGCATCTAGGGTGATGAAAGTTTTAGCTCTTTTGAAATGAATATTAAATAACATGAATATAATATATCTTCTATCAAGACACAAAGTCCTTGGAGTCTATTTCTAGGAGTGGTAGATAAGGGTTCTGTACTAGGTAAAATCCTCTACAAACCCATTCAAAAATGTTTTCCCCAGATTACATGCCTAGTAGCAGTGGATATAAGTTCCCTTTGGACTCAGCCCTCCTAACATTTTCCACTAGCCTTATCTCAGATCATGGCCTTCTAATTGGGAAAAGCTCAAATATTAAAATTTTATTAACGTTTCTCTCATGGTTATGGTTATAAAGCTGTCTTCTTTGGAGGAATGTCTGTTTAATTTATTAACCGCCTTATAATTTTCCTTCATTACTGGCATTTAATACATTTTTGTACTGAGATATCAATACATTGACCTCCAAATTTCCTCCCTCCTATCCCCCTTTATCAGGCCATATTAATCAGATGTTTATGTTTTTAATCCCTAATTTTTTTTTACTTCTTTGTACGTTACAGAAACTAATATTTTGGATGAGTGTCCTTGAAAAATGGTTTCTTTCTCTGGCTTCTCTGACCCTGAATCCTGCTGGGGATATTCTTTCTAAATTGATTTTGTCTGGGGAGATGCCATTTGTCAGTACTTGAGCTTTCTTCAGTTATTTTGGTGTTCTGTCCACAACAGTAGTATCTATGATTAGAAAGTCAAGGGTTGTCTAAGAAATCCTCTTTTTTGTTGTTTTTGAGACAGGGGTTCTCTGAGTAGTTTTGATGCTTGTCCTGGATTTAACTCTGTAGATCTAGATGGCCTCAAACTCAAAGAGATCCACCTGCCTATTCCTCCTGAGTGCTGGGATTAAAAGCATGCACCATCATCACCCAGCTAAAAAGTCCTGTTTTTGTTGTTATGCCAGTACATAGAAGATACAAAGCATGTCTGCTCAGTCTAAGATTTTTTGTTTTGTTTTTGTTTTGTTTGTTTTTATTGGGGTTTTTTGTTTGTTTGTTTGTTTGTTTGTTTTTTGAGAAAAGACAGCATAAAGAACTTTTATTGCAATAATAAACTTGAAAGGCATAGGTGGTGCAGAGGGCAGGAGACAAAATTGTACTTTCTCTCAGCAAATCACTACACAGAACAGCAGAGTGTGAGAAGCAACTGGAGGAGGAATAGCCAGGAAGCAGAGATTAGCAGGCAGTGCCAAGCATCAACACCCAGGAGATGATGAAGCTGTGATGAACAGCATCATTTTCTTAGAGAACACTCAAGGATTTGTAGTGATGGCTGGATGTCCATTGGGTGGTGAGTCTACAAACAGCACCTTCAATTTAAACTTTCCATAAAGTTCTTAAAATTTAGGAAGTGCAGCTTGGATAGTTACAAGATTAGACAAGTCCTGAAAATCCACTAGAAAAACCATAGGGTGAAAAACAAATTAAGCCAGGTCACAAAGAAGGCTTCAGAGGTCCCTACCAACCCAGAGACAGGTACTGTAGTGTCCAACACAGCCGTAAAGGGACCTGCTTTAAAAGGCAGACAGTTTGGGAAGGAGGGAGGACTGTCAGTATATGTATGCACACTATTCTTTGCAACACAAACTTCTTCAATCTTTCCTTAATATAGTTCATGCATAGAAACTCAACATTGCTTCATATTTCAGGATTGTAGCATTTAGAAACAAGAAATGAAATTGGTAACACACATATTACTGAGTGTATATCACATAAGAATATCTACTAAATATTTTAATGGACATTGAAACTGTATGTACAATAGTTAACTGAGTTTTCAGAGTGCATATTCTTTTTCAGCATTTAGAAAAGTATCAAATCCTCTACTTAGCAGCTGATGATTTAAAATTAATAGAGGATAATGGGCCACTAAGAATTCATGTACATCATCTTCTACAATACAATAATTATGAGGAGGTTTGCATCACATTTTATTTCAGGTAAGTTAAATTCATTCAGATACAAGAAGCAAAATATTGAATATTCCCTTTCTCCATATCTTCTCCAACATAAGCTGTCTTCAGTGTTTTTGATCTTAGCCATTCTAACAAGTGTAAGGTTATAGGTCAGAGTTGTTTTGATTTGCATTTCACTGATGACTAAGGATGTTGATCAATTCCTTAAATGAGCAAGAGATATGGAGATCATGATTGAAAAAAACACAAGGACAAATAGCCAAACTAGTGGAAACACATGAAATGTGAACCAGGGGCTGAGAATACCCCATGGAACTGGAACAGGCCCTCTGGATAATTGAAACAGTTTATTAGCTTGAATTGCGTAGGAGGTCCCCGGGTAGTGGAGACGGGAACTGTTTTTAGTGCATGGGCTTACATTTTGGTGCCTGGGTCCTATGCTGGGACATTTTGATCAGCCTTGGTGTAGGGAGGAGGAGATTGGACCTGCCTCAGCTAAATATACCAGGCTAGGCTGACTCCACAGAAGAGACCTTGCTTTGGAGGAGGTGACAATGGGGCGTTGGTTTGGGAAAAGCCTGGAGATTGGAGAAGGGAGGTGAGGAGAATCTGTGGTCAATATGTAAAATTAAATTAATTATAAAATAAAAATACATAAATATTGAATATTAATTAGTAGTGCATGGTCACTATTACCTTGACATTAAGTGAAAATAAGTCAATGATGTCAGATCACTAATCTTCACAAATATATCATATCAAAATATATATCAACATAGGTCATGTTTTACTGATATGTTGCCCAAGAATGATGTCAAATGTAATGACATTACTTGAGATACCAATGTGGGAAAGTGGTTCATCACTTATTGGCTGTGAGACCAGGATGTGTTGTACTCTATATTTACCTCATCCTGCAAATGCTGAACTCTATATTTAGAATCAGGTTGTACATGGGGTGAGAAGGTCTATTCGATGAAGCTGAAAGGGTAGCCACGGGGTCTTTCATCATGATCATGATGTAGCCCTTAAGTTGTAATATATTTCTTAAAGTCAAATAGTAGAAACCAATAATAAAACTGTTCATAAAACCCTGGCAAGAAAACCTCTGTGTGATAATAAATAAAAATGGCCTGAGCTGTTTGAGACCACTTCAGTGCAGTCCACTTGGTGGCCAGAAGTTTTCACTGTGCCCACACCCCTTTCCCACCTCAGCACCTCAGCCGGAGCTGATCCTGGACCATGGCAATAACTCTACATTTGTGGATGTGAAGATGATGTCCATGTTGGATTGTAACAACTTGGTCAAGATGGAAAATTTTCTCTAAATTGTCAAAGATGGTTTTGGAGTATTGGTAGATTTTATAATAGTGAGATAGTTATATTCTTAGGAAAAAATGGCTGAGGTAATTATATGACATACATACATTTCAGGAGTAGAGTTTCCTTCACCACCATTATGTGTATACCTGGCCTTCCAATCCCTGCTGGGGGTTTGTGTCAACACAAGAGTCAAAAGATCTGTATTATCTAGGTATTGGTGTCTGGAATGTCCAAGTTGCAGATAAGTCAGATACCTACAGTGCAAAGTAAATATATATATGTGTGTGTGTGTGTGTGTGTGTGTATGTATGTGTGTGTGTGTGTAAATATATGTGTGTGCTTGTATAACAATTTTGATAACTTTAGAGTTTTTCTATTGTAGAATAATATAATTTTTGTATTAACAAAAATGAAGAAAAAATATATATAAATACTCTGTGTCTCTGTTCCCAAATGTATAAAAACTTGTAATTTATTCACAGCAGTGCAATATGTAGAGCAGGCATGAACATTTTAGGAAAATTATCCATTCTTTAGAGTGGATAAAAATTATTGAGAGTCATCTGTGTGTTGAAGGCAAAGGATTTTTATGCAATGTTCATTGATGAAAATAGATTTATTGCTATTTTATGTTTAGGCAAAAGGTTGGATGCCAACTCTACAAACTGCTGTTTCAAACTTTTATTGCTGTCATTGTAAGCCCATTATGTGAGTATCTTATGCTGTCAGGTGACTAAACATATATGCAGTGCATTAAATTCACTCTCATAGTACTTAACATTGTAGTAGCTTTAAAAATGTTTTTAAGGGGTTGGGAATTTAGCTCAGTGGTTTTGCACTTGCCTAGCAAGCACAAGGCCCTGGGTTCCATCCTCAGCTCAAAAAAAACCAAACAAACAAACAAACAGTTTTAAAAAGTAAGCTGATGCAAGAAGAGGTTTATATCTGAATCATTGTTTCAGATGAGTCAAGACCATTGCAGAGCCAGAGCCAGGGTGAAGATGATTATATGGCAATATTCTGGATGATCCTGGAAAATAAAATACTCTCCCAGAATACTGGCTTCAGAGAGAAAAAAGATGGAACCATAGGTGTGTAAAATAGTCAATCTATTCTGATAATGATCTTTCTATGTAATTTTGGCTTCTCATCTTGAATTTCCACAGACATCACAACCCATGAACCAAGTGGGAGCATTTACACATTCTGTCCATCTTAAGTGGATAAGTTGTTTCTAAAATATGTTTTACAAGAGTTTGAAACAGAAACACTGAAAAATGCATGACACTTAGTGAAATTATTGTCAGTTAATTATAGGGACAATCTTGGAAAGTGGAGAGCTTTCTAGTGTAAGATAATGTAGTTTTTGCATTAAGAAAACTAAATCAAATATTTTGCTTGATGACACAGTAATAAAGTCAGTGTTTGGGGTTCATGGCAATCTGAAAATATAGCAAGTAGTTATGAAAATTATAAAAAAGTGTGATTGGGATAAGTCACCTAAATTTTATGATTATAGAAAAAATAACTCTATGTATTTTGTTGAATAATTTCAATATTATATTTTGTTAAATATTTGTAAAAAAAAGTTGTTTATAGAAAGTTAAAATTACACATGTTGGGTATCACACTTTTTAGAGAAATAAAAAAATGCTTAAACTTGTATTTTAGAATTATTTATTTTATCAAATCATGTACTAAACTTTTGTTTTTTCAATTTTCATTTATAACATAAAATGTACATTAAAGTAGAATTTTTGTGACACACATATATACAATATACTTATTTCCCAAATAATAATTATTTTTATGACTAAATTTCTAAATGACATAAAAATTGGAATGAATACCTTGAATTTTATTTAATTTTCATAGTATATTTGTAATCACAAGATAGTAATGACTGTCATTGACAATTAATTCAGAAACTACAGATAATTTTAAAAATTTATTTATTTATTTATTCAGTTTTTTGATGGTTTAGTCTCCATATATAATTATACAAAGTAAAATATTACTTGAAGAATCTTTGGAAAAATTACATTTACTAGATATCAAATTAGAGACTGGCGTTTGCATTGGTGTTATAGTGGTGAGCATAACTGCCTTCCAAATTAGAGATTTGCATTGATGCTTTTCAAGAAAACTCTGAAAGGAAATAATTAATGATAACTCCATTATGTTGTCCGTTTTTAAATGGAAAGCTGCACATTCATAAAAATATTATCAGCACAAATTAGAGTTGATAGTTTTTTAAAAAGTGTGTGTGTGTGTGTGTGTGTGTGTGTGTGTGTGCATGCGTGTGTGTGTTGATTAATTAGAAAATAATGGGTAGTGGATCTAAAAAGATGTAGCAGCAATGTGTATTTGATTCAAATCTACAGAGGAAAATAGTCAAGAAATGACATTTAATAATCAATAAAGTTATATAGACAACAAAATTTGAGGAGTCCTTACATCAGGAGGTAATATTATTTCTAATGGTCATTTTTTTTACACATCCATTTAATGCAGCAAAAGAAACCAGTCGTAGTAAAGAATTATGGGACTTTTATGTGGCAGTGAATGCATCATATCGAATTCCAATAAAAAATATATGAGACATAATCAAAAATGGTAAATAACTGTGCTTTATTACTAGAAAAAAATGATCAGAAATAACAGAAAAATCACAGAAATTCTTGATGTCCATTTCCATTACTTAAAAACTGAAATTAAAATTAATGAGTAAATGAATCACATTTTCACTTGGTATATCCTATTTTCACAGACCCATGTTCTCAATGAAGATCTTGATATGGTGAGTTGAAATTGAATAAAAATATTTTTCTATTGAAATTAGCATAGTTTACAAAGAAACAAATCAGTAATTTAATTAAAAATTACACTTGGAGATATATGATCAAAATAGGTTTTTGAAAACTTTTAAAATAGCAATAAATGAAGAAACAACTTTCAAATTTTGGTATACCATAAATAGTGACTGAAATTATTTTTTAAAATATATCCCTATGTGTTTTATAGTCTGTAGAGTTGTTTAGTATTTTTTATTTATTATGTATGGGATTCAAACAGACAGAGAAATAATCATTTCTTTTCCAGGCAATGTGAATAAATATAGAGAAGTAATGAATCATTAAATATGATGAACATATATGCTTATGCTTAACTGTTGAATATGCTACACTCACTGAGACTTAAAAATTCCCAATCAAAAGGGCATTTGAATTTGTCAAACATTCATATATATTGTTCTATAGTAGTTTTTTTATTTACATGAAAATATAACTCTACTACTTGATAAAATGGGAATCCTGATCTCTAAAATGCTTAGAATCATGCAAATGTTAAATGCACTCACTTACATTTTTTGTTGTTTTTGTTTGTTTGTTTTGTTTTGTTTTGCTTTTTTTGAGACAGGGTTTCTCTGTGTAGCTTTGCACCTTCCCTGGAGCTCAATATGTAGACCAGGCTGGCCTCAAACTCACAGAGATCTGCCTGCTTCTGCCTCTGGAGTGCTGTGATTAAAGGTATGCGCCACTGATGCCCGGCTCTCACTTATCTTTAATCTAGTTCCTATTATCAAATTTCAGCTTAAGTATTCCTTGATTCTGCACCTCATCTCTGAAACATCCATTTCTATATGTTCTATAAAACTCACTGTATTTATTCACATTTAATATATTTTCTTTTGTTAATGAATGTCTTTTTAAATTTTTTTAAAAAGATTTATTATTATTATTATTATTATTATTATTATTATTATTATTATGTATACAATATATATGACTGCAGGCCAGAAGAGGGCACTAGATCTCATTACAGATGGTTGTGAGAGAAGGAGTGAGCCAATTCCATCTCCAAAGCCAGCTTGATATATTTGAGAATTTGGGTGTAGTTTCTCTTACTACTTCTTGCTGGATGGGGGCACTGTATCTTATGGGGACACAAAGAAAATTTTAGGATTATGGAGTAGTCCGTGAGGGTATATCTTCTGAACCAGTTGCCTTGAAACCGTTTTGGATATTGGATCATCTGGGCCATGGTGTCATGGGAGACCTTTCAGGGGGTTTTGGCTGGTCAAACCTGATGTATCTTAATCTGGAACAAATCCATAGCCTCTGGCTTTCTGTGGAAACAAAAGCAGAAACTCTTTTCCAAAGCAACATATCCTTAGATCCAAATTTTGAATTCAAGGTACTTTTAAAATTTATATATTTGTTTAACTCAACAGCTTTTATGATCAAATCTTTTTTTTTGTGGTTAAAAATCCCAAAGATAACACAAACCAGATTTTCTGTGTACTATCCACCTTTGTTAGACTAAAATGCCTCTGTGTTTGCTGGCTCCACCCACCTCAGCTTCCCAAAGTGGTGGTGGTACAGTTTACCACCAGCTCTGGGTCTGGAGCTATGTGTACCATCTATTATCAGAAGCAGTTTTATCAATGCAGCACGTAGCCCAGAAACTACTTTTTTTAATAGTAGCAAAGGCTAAATCCACCACATAGCATAATGTGTCACTTGTAGATGTCTCATTTCGCCTTACTGGTGGTCAAACACACATGCCAGGAACCCACCATAGTAGCTCAAACCGGCAGGCTGCCGCTAAATTGAGAGACAACTAGGAAGCTGTTTTTAGCTCCATTTTAGAATCTTTTTTCTCAGGTTTTAGGTGGAAATTCTTGCCCCATGTTGGGCACCATTTGTAGTTGGAGACCTTCTCTCCAGCCCCCGCCAAGCCCTGTTAGTCCAACAACCCACTCATGAAATAAACATACAGATACTTATATTATTTAAACTGTTTGGCCATTAGCTCAGGCCTACCATTGTCTAGCTCTTTCTCTTATATTTAGCCCATTTCTATTAATCTATACTTTGCCATGAGGCTCAAGGCTTACCAGTACCTTATATTTTTCTTGTCATGGCAGTGGCTGGCAGTCTTCCGCTCTGCCTTCCTGTTCTACTGTGGGATGTTCTGTATGTCAAATGTGTTGATCTGATGGGTTAACATATATAAAGTGCTGATTGGCCAGTAGCCAGGCAGGAAGGATAGGGTAGGTGGGATAAGGAGGAGGAGAATTCTGGAAAGTGGAGTCTGGGGCAGGGAGATACTGCCAGCAGCCACCATGACAAGAAAGATAAGGTACTGGTAAGCCACAAGCCACGTGGCAAAATACAGATTAATAGAAATGGGCTAAATATAAGAGTAAGAGGTAGACAATTGTAGGCCTGAGCTAGTGGCCAAGCAGTTTCAATAATATAAATGTCTGTGTGTTTATTTTACAAGTGGGTTGTTGGACTTACAGGGCTTAGTGGCTCCTGGAGAGAAGCTCTCTAACTACACTGCTCCAAAATTCTCTTCTCTGCTTGTCCCACCTATTCTTCCTGCGTGGCTACTGCTCAATCAGAATTTTATTTATACAGAGTGATATCCATAGCAGGAATAATTTCCTGTATGAATATGTGTACAGAGTGTGTGAATTGCAATGTTTGTACAGTCTTTGTGGGCATCAATATCAAGGTGTTTTTGTGCAGCCCAAGCATAAAATCTGGTTTTTGATTCTTCGCATCAACCTTCATCTGGGAGCTAGGCATCAAAATGGGATTGTCAAGCTCATGAATTCAAAGCTTGGCTGGGCAGTGGTAGCATACATCTTTTTTTCTTTTTCTTTTTTATTTATTATTATATTTGCGTTTTAATTTTACGTATCAGCCATGGGTTCCTCTGTCCTCCCTGATCCTGCCCTCACTCCCACCTTCCACCCCTCCATTCCCATCCATTCTCATCTCCTCCAGGGCCAATACTCCCCTGGGGATTCATTTAAACCTGGTGGATTCAGTACAGGCAGGTCCCGTCCCCTCTTCCCAGCCTGAGCAAAGTGTCCATGTATAAGCCCAAGGTTCCAAACAGCCAGCTCATGCATTAAGGACAGGTCCTGGTCCCACAGCCTGGGTGCCTCCCAAACAGTTCAAGTTTTGAATTGTCTCACTTATCCAGAGGGCCTGATCCAGTTGGGCGCTCCACAGCCTTTGGATCATAATTCATGTGCTCCATTCGTTTGGCTATTTGTCCCTGTGCTTTTTGCAACCTTGCTCTCAACAATTCACACACTTACAGTCCCTCCTATTTCTCTACAATTGGACACCTGGAGCTCCACCTGGGGCCTGGATGAGGATCTCTGCATCCACTTCCATCAGTTATTGGATGAAAGTTCCAGCACGACTGTTAGGGTGTTTGGCCATCTGATCACCAGACTAGGTCAGATCAGGCTTTCTCTCAACCATTGCCAGCAGTCTACAGAGAATGTATCATTGTGTATTTCTGGGGAACTCTGCAGCACTCTGCCTATTCCTGTTCTCATGTGGTCTTCATTTATCATGGTCTATTATTCCTCATTCTCCCTTTCTGTTCTTGATCCACCTGGGATCTCCTGCTCCCCTAAGCTTTCTTTCCCTCAAATCATGCCCTTTATTACTCCCATTGTCGTACATGTTGTTCATGTAGATCTCATCTTTTATCTGTCGTTGGGTGATCCCTGGGTCTGTCCTAGGGTCCTGTTTTCTAGGTAGCCTCCCTGGAGTTGTGTAGCAGTCTAGTCATCTTTGTTTTACATCTAATATCCTCCTATGAGTGAGTACATACCATGTTTGTCCTTCTGAGTCTGGGTTACCTCACTCAGGTAATTTTTTTTCTAGATCCATCCATTTGCCTGCAAACCTCATGATGTCATTGTTTTTCTCTGCTGAGGAGTACTCCATTGTGTATGTGTACCATATTTTCTTTATCCATTCTTCAGTTGAAGGGCATCTAGGTTGTTTCCAGGTTCTGCCTATTACAAACAATGCTGATATGAACAAAGCTGAGCAAATGCCCTTGTGGTATGATTGAGCATTCCTTGGGTATATGCCCAAGAGTAATACAGCTGGGTCTTGGGGAAGATAGATTCCCAATTTTCTAAGGAAGCGCAATGTTGATTTCCAAAGTGGCTGTACAAGCTTGCATTCCCACCAGCAGTGGAGGAGTGTTTCCCTTGCTCCACATCTTCTCCAGCATAAGCTGTCTTCTGTGTTTTTGATCTTAGCCACTCTCACAGGTGGAAGGTGGTGTCTCAGAGTCATTTTGATTTGCATTTCCTGGATAATTAAGGATGTTGAGCAATTCCTTAAATGTCTTTCAGCCATTTTAACTTCCTCTGTTGAGTATTCTCTGTTTAGTTCTACAGCCCATTTCTTAATTGGACTATTGGGCATTTTGATGTCAAATTTCTTGAGTTCTTTATATAAAGAACTGCATATCAGCCCTCTGCCAGATATGGGGTTGTTGAAGACCTTTTCCAATTCTGTAGGATGTCGCTTTGTCTTGTTGACAATGTCCTTTGCTTTACAAAAGCTTCTCAGTTTCAACAGGTCCCATTGATTGATTGTTTCTCTCAGTGTCTGTGCTACTGGTGTTATATTTAGAAAGTGATCTCCTGTGTCAATGCATTCAAGAGTACTTCCTACTTTTTCTTCTATCAGGTTCAGAAGAACTGGATTTATGTTGAGATCTTTAATCCACTTGGACTTAAACTTTGTGCACAGTGACAGATATGGATCTATTTGCAGCCTTCTACACATTGACATCCAGTTATGCCAGCACCATTTGTTGAATATGTTTTCTTTTTTACATTGTACATTTTTGGCTTCTTTGTCAAAAATCATATGTTTATAGGTGTGCAGGTTAATGTCAGGGTCTTCAATTTGATTCCATTGGTCCACATGTCAGTTTTCTCTGTCCTTCTCTGCCCAGCGTGAAGGCTGCTACCCAAGTGCAGGATGCTTTTGCTGCTGCCAAGCTGCTGGCCCTGGCCCTCATCATCCTGCTAGGCTTCATCCAGATGGGAAAGGGTGAGTGACTTGATGTGCAACACCTACTGTGTGTGTCATCTACCCCTCAGCCCCACCCTTCCAGTGCAGTGAGGAGTCTGCATGGTCCTCCTTGGCTGTCTTACCAGGGGCCTTGAATTGGCCCTAGGGAAAGATGAATGGCAGAAAAAACTGTGAGCTCCAGAATGTATCCGAAGCCCTGTCCTAGCTAAGAGCAGGAGTTTCTGAAGCTTCTGGGGAGTACCAATTGTCTGCCTATCTGTGGCATACATCTTTAATCCTAGCACTAGGGAGCAGATCCAAGTGGATCTCTATGAGTTTGAGTCCAGGCTGGTCTACAGAGAGAGATCCAGGAAAGGCAGCAGAACATCACAGAGAAACCCTGTCTTGAAATACAAACAAAAACAAACAAACAAACAAAGGAATCCAAAGCTTTACACACTGGCCAGTCTTGTTGGTCTTACATCACATTTTAATTTATAGAAATTTTCTGACTAACTCAGCCATACACAATATTGGCTGCACTTCAATATTTACATGGAAATTGTGTGTGAGTTTGTGTGTGTGTGTGTGTGTGTGTGTGTGTGTGCATGTTGAGTGTGAAATTTATAACAAATGAACTTTCAAACTTAAAATGGCTAATTTATAAAGAGTTCAAATCAAAATATAAGACAATTGAAGGCTTAGAGCCTAGCACTAATTGAATAAAGGCATCTGATTTGATCCAACAAAACATGATGTGTGTTCCATAATCACATGATGAAAGATCTTGTAGCCATGACAATTAAACAGATTGGGGTAAAATATTCAGAACAGGAGTCATTGGTTATACCTATGGTGTAATATCTCCCTAGTAATGAGCTCTGGCCCAGGATTACAGAACCTGACATGAAAATATTCCTGCAGTACTGGCCTCAAATCCAATTAGAAAACTATACTTTTCTATGATAAAATTCAAATATTCAAATCTGAGCACATCTTTTTGGTGGCAACTGTAGTAGCATTCAGAATCAAGTGCTAAATAAGACCACTGATTTCCTTTCTATTCTTAAGTAATGTTTTATACCTTGTAATATGATGTTATCTAGCAATACTTGGGTGTCTATCAATGTTCTTCAATTATGAATAGTGTGGGGTCAATGTGTACTTACTTTCCTTCCCACAGACATCCCTGTTTCTGCATAAAATTTCAGCAGATCTTTATCTACTATACTCTCTCATCTGTTGGGAACTACTATGGCTATCAACTGAATGAGTTTTGTAGCATTTCCCCTCTCATGTTGCTAATTCAACACTCTAACACTTCATTTTATTTTCTAATGCTAACTTTTTCCTTTGTCTACTGTTCCCTATTCTGTAAGCTACTTATCCATGGTGGGCACTTTTTGGACCAGACTCATTTTAACCACAAATTAAAAATGCAATGCAAAAGTATTGAAAGCTAGTTTCTACACATGAGAACTTTATCCATACGAAAAGAAACTTTAATTAGAGTAGGGTAGAATAGAGCTCACAAGTCCATAATCAAGGACTCAATGTTCTTATTTGGGTTTTCTCCAATAACAATTGGAAATGAAATTTTTAATTTAATATGTCAATGATTATTATCAGTCTTCTGAAGCCATCAATCTTAAATGCTGTTTTAATTACTTGTCATTTGTTAAGAGGGTACTAAGTAATGGACATTTGACTAAACATATCTTATAATCTTGACTTAGCCCACAAGACATTGAGTAACAAAGAAATTTCATAATGACCCTCTGAAAGGAACCTATAGAATTACATGACCATTTATAGTAC
>NW_023413774.1:7500-18891 GCF_903995425.1 Onychomys torridus | reverse complement strand
TCTGCCCAAAATACTTCTGTTTTATTGTGTTCTTTTGTAAACTGTGATTCATCTATCCAGAGCTGTTTTTAATCATCCCATGCCAAGTATCCGTTTTTACATAGACATTGTCTTATTCAGTTGTCCTACGGAGAGGAATGTCTTCCACAGCTATGCTGCACGGAATCGTTCTTACCACATTTGATTTGGGGGCCTGCAAGAGGCCCCCTGAGGCGTTCCCGCTCACTTAAAGGTTGCCTCGTTATCTATTTTTGATGCATCTGCACTTCACTGGTCCATGTCGCGCCCTTGCCACATCTTCTACATAATCCAGGAGGTAGTCTGGGTCTTCTGTTTAGGCTATCCCTAGAAGGAGTCATTCTTCTAAGGATTACCCCATGTCACAGTTTTTACTTATAATGACTTGGAGCTCGTATACTCACATTCTAACTTATTTTTGGTCCTCCGGGGTCCTTCTTTACACCTCTGGGATTTTGTCTCTCCTATCCATGTCCCTACTGTGTCTAGTGGAGTTATTCATAAGCTATCTATATAGTATATTGAATCCATTCTTTCCAAAGGAGCTGATCTGAATCTTTAATGTGTGTAAGTATTCTTTTGCATTCTGCTTAGCATTGTCGAATGCCAAGGACTCAGTTAATACTTTTCTTAATTCTTTATCTGATAACAGCTTTTTGTTATAGCTGTGTTCAGCCTTTGTAAAAAATCAGGTGAAGGGTTCATGTTCCCTAAATATCTTTGTGTAATACCTCAGTTGCCTTTTCCAGGTTCTGGAATTTTTTCCCAAGCATTTAGAGCTGCTGTACGCATAGGATATTGTACTGCCTCATCATAAATCGCTTGTACATTCCTGTCAGCGAAACACATCCCTCACCAAGTATTTTGAGTTGGGAGATCTCAAAACACTCTGAGTTTAACCTTTGTTGTTCTAAATTTCTGCCTCTTCTCTCAACCGCTTTTCCACTGTAACTCTGCCTATATTCTAGAACAGCTGAATTAACTGAATGCCAGTCATCTGGAAGATTCTGATTGTGAGGTAGACCACGAATTTAACATCTGTTTTACATATGTGGAGTGTATCCCATATGTAACTACTGCTTCCTTTATATTTTAAAGTCCCTTGTTGAAATTGGTTGTAATGTATATGTCGTATATGGCTCGGGGTGTGTGTCATCTGCTGGTTTCTCATGGATGATAAACAGGATAAGCCATTGTATGAGAGCCATTTGGAGATGTTACAACCTGTATGGTCTTGCCCTTCTGCTTATTAGGTCCCTTGTCATGTTTATTTAGAGTTTCCTCCAGGCTTGTAAACGAGCACCTAGGGTCTGTTCCAGGGAGTAAACCTCCTCTCTTGTAAAGGGATTCCAGATTTTTCATGGAATCATGGAAGTTTTTATGTTCTTCTGAAACACATGATTCCATGGACCTTATCCTATCAAGTAATGATAATTTTTCTTCCTTATATATTGTCTGAGTAGCTACAACTTCACTCTGGAGAGTTAGTGTTCTATCCATTAAATACTCATATTTATTATCAATAAAAGCAATTTTGGGTACAAGCTTGTTTTGTAAATTCTGGTTAGCAGATTCCAGAGAGAGAATCTTTTTATGTAAGTCCTGGCCAGCAGATTCCAGAGAAAGAATCTTTTTCTGTAAGCCTTCATTGCTATCTTTTAAAACCTGTAATTCCTGGTTAGCAGATTTCCAGAAAGAGAATCTTTTTATGTAAGTCCTGGTCAGCAGATTCCATAGACAGAATCTTTTTCTGTAAGCCTTCATTGCTAACTTTTAAAGCCTGTAAATCCTGGTTAGCAGATTCCAGAAAGAGAATCTTTTCTGTAAGCCTTCATTGCTATCTTTTAAAACCTGTAATTCCTGGTTAGCAGATCCAGAAAGAGAATCTTTTTATGTAAGTCCTGGTCAGCAGATTCCATAGACAGAATCTTTTTCTGTAAGCTTTCATTGCTAACTTTTAAAGCCTGTAAATCCTGGTTAGCAGATTCCAGAAAGAGAATCTTTTTATGTAAGTCCTGGTCAGCAGATTCCATAGACAGAATCTTTTTCTGTAAGCCTTCATTGTTATCTTTTAAAGCCTGTATCAGTCCCAATAATGACTCATCTTTGTTCTTATTATTAAACCAGTGTTTGAACACTGTGTGAATTATTACAATGAATGTCAAAATGGTACAGGCCAGATATGTCTTAGGGAGGTCGTATATTTCCAGGAAAATGTCATTCAGCATACAGGCAAAAAGGTTATTAAATTCTTGTGAGGTAATGTTGTCAGCCATATTACAAGAATTACTCAAAATTTGTTAGTCAGTTTTAAGGTGTAAAATTATCAAGTACTTTTACTTGAAAAGAAGCTTACCTTTCCGTGGTTTTCAGGGGTGCAATAGCACTTTTCAGCCAGCAGGAGGCGTTGGTATAGCTCCAAAGCAGGGCCTGCTGGTGACCTTGGCTGGCGGCAGCTGAAGGCAGGAGCCAAGATGGCGGGGAAACGGCACTCGGAGGAGTGGGAAGATCTCACTCACAGCGGTTTTCGCTGGTCTGGGGGTAAGCTAGGGAACTGAGACTGGACTAGCTGCTCCTTTTTCGGGAATGGAAACCGTGTAGGTGTCCCCTGGTTAAATGGAACTTTGCAGGCGGTTTTAGGTACCCGCCAGCCGGGGAGGAGGCTGAGGGAGGGAGCCGCCTAGGCCTTTGGAATTTGCCCCACGTGAGCGCCAGATATTGGTGAAATTATTAAGGCCACTCTACGTAGTTAAAAGGGAGGTTTATTTTGTGGGGTACTTACAAATGAGGGGGTAGGTTACAGGGTCTGGCAAGGGTATAGCACAATCCGGCGTTGTTCTCTGGAGAACTCTGCTCGGTCTACCTCCAGCGTCCAGAGTCCGGGAACCAAGAGAGTGAGTACTTCCTGATCCTTCGTCTTCCGCTTCCTCCTCTGCCCCGCCTTGTGGGCGTGACCATTACCAAAGCCTCAGTGGGGGTTGGAACTTCCAGGCCAATGCTGGGATGGCTACCCACTACAGGGCACACTGCAGTCCTGGAAGCTGGGAGGCTGAGGCAGAGGACTGATATGAACTCTAGGCCAGCCTGGGCTACAATCTGAATTTCAGGCCATCCTGAGTTGAGTTGCAGAATGAGACCTTGTCTGAACAAACCAAAAAAAAAAAAAAACCAAACAAACACTACAAATGTAGAAAGAAGAGAGAAAAGAAAAGGTGTGTGTGTGTGTGTGTGTGTGTTTATGTGTGTTTATGTACATGTGTGTATGTGTGTCTGTATGTGTGTGTTTATGTGTGTGCCTGTTTGTGCATATGTGTGTCTGTATGTGTGTGTTTATGTGCGTGTGTATATGTATGTTTATGTGTGTGTGTATGTGTGTTTATGTGTGTGTGCGTGTGTTTATGTACGTGTGCGTATGTGTGTCTGTATGTGTGTGTTTATGTATGTGTGCGTGTTTGTGCATATGTGTGTCTGTATGTGTGTGCTTATGTGCGTGTGTGTATATGTGTGTTTGTGTGTGTGCGTGTGTGTGTTTATGTGTGTGTGCGTGTTTATGTACGTGTGTGTATGTGTGTCTGTATGTGTGTGTATGTGTGTGTGTGTATGTGTGTGTTTATGTGTATGTGCATGTTTGGGCATATGTGTGTCTGTGTGTGTTTATGTGTGCGCTTGTGCATGTGTGTGTGTGTGTGTGTGTGTGTGTGTGTGTGTGGTGGCACACACTTGTGAACCCAGTATTTGGGAAGTTGAGGCAGGAGGATCTCAGATTCAAAGCCAGCCTGGGCTACACAATGAGACTTTCTCAAAAAAACCAAAAATGACAACACACGTCTTAAAGTAGGGCTGGGGCTTGGTTAGGAGAGCACTTGTCTTGTGTGCACAAAGCCCAGTTGAATCCCTAGTACCTCATAAAGCAGGAGTGCTGTGGCATGGCACACCAACACTCATGAGGTGAAGGCAGGGGATTAGGGGGTCACCTTTGCTATCCTCAGCTACATATGCAGTTTGAGGGTAGCCTGGGCTTCATGAGACCAAGTCTCTAAAACAACAAACCAAAGCAAAATAACCAGAGAAAACAAAACCCAACAGCCCATGTGACTGTAGGACGTTCATGGCAGTGCTGTGTGGATAACAGTGGCTCTGGTGCTGAGCCACCTGTGGGCTGGGAGGTCTGTCCTAGGATTCTGTCACAGTGCTCCAGATGGTGGGGAAGGCCAACTGGGATCCTGGTGGCACTTCCAGGGGACCTGGTCTGGTTTTGGAAATGAAGGAGGATTTTCTCAGCGTGATTCCTGGAGAAGGGAGCAGAGGATGTAGAAGAGAAGCCAGGAGACTGTACAGCCCTTGGGGGGCAGTGCTGGCTAGGGGTGTAGTCAACCTTTCTCACAGCCAGAAGCCCAGCACACAGCTCTTTCCAGGGATGAGGCGAGGAGGTTCATTTGTTCTAAAATCCTTAAAAGCAAGATTCCCCTGCAAAAGCAACACATGCTCATGGCTTAAAAAACAAAGGTATATATAATTCTGTGAAGTCCATTGGCCTGACACCTTCTTCCCATCCCAGGGAGCCAAACCTGGGCTGTTTGTGTTTTCTCTTTTAGATATTTGGCATTCAAATTTTCCAAACTAAATTTGTTTTCTTTAGCTACACACCACACAATAAAGAACAAATTTTGCAGTGTAATCTAATAGGCACAACTTTGCATATAACTAAAGCAGACATTTTAGGCAGTGGTGACACTCGGGCATCAGTGCCCAGCTCCCATTCTCTTGTTTCTTTCCGTTTACAAAGAAGGACGCTGCACTGGGCAGTGGTGGCGCAGGCCCTTAATCACAAGTTAGCAGGGGCAGAAGGGTCTGTGAGTTCAAGGCTATCATGGTCCATAGAGTGAGTTCCAGAACACTCAGTGCTACACAGAGAAACTTTGTGTGTGTGTGGCGGAGGAGGGGGTATGGCACTGACCTGGTGATGTCATGGCTCATCACGGTGTGACTTGCAGAGATAGCTTCTGGGTGCTGAGTCACAAGATTGGCTCTCTGTTCCCTTTTCTGCAACTAGGCTTTGCATGTGGGACTTAGCTGGCAGCCACTTTTCCTAGCATTTCCATGGACGGCCTGGGCAGGCCTTTTCCTCCTCCCAGGGTGGTAGAGCATCTCATGGGGAGCAGGGCAGCGGGGGTGGGGGGTGGGGAAATGGTGGGAGTGGGGAACAGCCTCCCTTCTCCACCTCTGTCTCTTCTCCCTCCACAAATTGTCCACAGACTTCCCCTTGATTCGACCTGTAACACACACATACACACAAATATCAACATCGCACACAGGGAAGGGGATGTGGCTCAGTTGGTAGAATGGTTGCCTAGCATGCACAAGGCCCTGGGTTCAATTCCCAATACCATGTGAACCAGGCATGGTAGCACACTCCTATTATCCCAGCATTCAGAAGAACGAAGCATGAGAGCACAGAAGTTCAAGGTCATCCTTAGTTACACACTAAACTCAAGTCTTCGACCCACACACACAGAGCTTAAGGAAGCCCTGGCCCATCTCCAGCTGGACCTCTTTAGCTTCCAGCTCCCAGTGCCTCCAGGCTGGCCCCAGGACCCTGCTATGGCGCTGAGACCCACCTACCCTGGACTGACAGAGGTCATTTCTCCTTCCTCTCATTTCCTCTTTTGTCCTTTAGGACTTCGGGGAATCGACCCTTAGTAACAGAACCTTCCCCATCAGGGAGCGGAAGTGGATTCTAATGCTCACGCACCACACCGGCAGGAGCCCAGAGGCTACAGGAAGTGAGTGGACACCTTCCCTGGGGTCCTCTGGCTTCAAAGCCTGTCCTCATATATGAGCTGAATGTTTATGTTTCCTGCTCAGGGAAGCCCATCTGGGCCCTAGCCTGCCTTTGAACTACCAGCTGTGTGACTGTGGGCAAGTGCCTGACTTCTCTGAGTTTTCATTGCCTCAGACAGGTGATGCTTCACGCTTTCTGCAGTGCACTAAGCAAGTTAGTAGGGCACGAGGCTGATCATTGGCCACTACAAACAATGTTGGTAGCCACTGTTAATTTAAACGTTTGATTTCTTTTTATTTATGTGTATGAGTGTTTGCCTGCATGTATGTATGTGCACCACATTTGTGGTGGGTCAGAAGATGCCATCAGATCCTCAGGTACTGGAGTTACAGATGGCTATTAGCCACCCTGTGAGTGTTGGGAGTCAAGCCCAGGTACTCTGCATGATCAGCAAGTGCTCTTAACTGCTGAGCCCTCTCTCTAGCCCATAGTATTATTTTTTAAAATAAGCATTTGGAGTAATATACAGCCCAAGGACAATTTATACATAAAATTTTATTTATTAAAAATTTTAAACTTCTTTCTCTCTTTCTTTCTTTCTTTCTTTCTTTCTTTCTTTCTTTCTTTCTTTCTTTCTCTCTCTCTCTCTCTCTCTCTCCTTCCTTCCTTTCTTCCTTCCTTTCTTCCTTCCTTTCTTTCTTCCTTCCTTCCTTCCTTCCTTCCTTCCTTCCTTCCTTCCTTCCTTCCTTTCTTTTGGTTTATTTGAAACAGGGTTTCTCTGTGTAACAGCTCTGGCTGTCCTAGAACTCATTCTGTAGAGCAGGCTGGCCTTGAGCTCACAGAGATCCACGTGCCTCTTCCCAAGTGCTGGGATTAAAGGCATGGGCCATCACTGCCCAGTTACATATTTTTTAATGTGTATGGGTGTTTTGCCTGCATGCACATCTGTGTACCAGGTGTGTGCAGGGCCTATGAGGCCAGAAGAGGGTGTTAGATCCCCTGAGACTGGAGTTACAGATGGTGTGAGCCACCATGTGCACCCTGGCAATTGAATGTTGGTCCTCTGGAAGAACAGCCAGTGCTCTTAACTGCTGAGGTATTTCTCTGGCTCTTGTGTAATTATTTTTTAATTTTTGCAGTGCTGAGGATGGAAATCAGGACTCTGCATGCTTGGCAATCTCTCTATCACTGTACTACACCCCAGCCCAAAGAGACCTCTCAAAGAGCCCACCCCCCACCAGGTTGAAGCACCTGCAAAGATGTGATGTGCACCTGTAATACCAGAACTTGAGAGGCTGAGGCAGGAAGCCTGAGCTACATAGTGATACTTGCTTCAATAAAAACAAGGGGGTACTGGGTGGTGGTGGTACACGCCTTTAATCCCAGCACTTGGGAGGCAGAGGCAGGTGGATCTCCATGTTTGAAGCCAGCCTGGTCTACATAGTGAGTTCCAGGACAGCCAGGATTACACAGAGAAACCCTGCCTCAAAAAACAACAACAACAACAACAACAAAAAAAAACAAACAAACAAAAACACAACAACAACAACAAAAAAACCAAAAAAAAACCCAAAAAACAAAAAACAAATAAATGAAGCAAACACCAAGGGGGTTAGAAGTTGCTTAGTGGGCAGATGCTCACCTAGCATGAACAAAACCAAATGTGGTGACACACATCTGTAATTGTAGTCGGACTTTCCTTTGGGGGACCACCAGCTCCCCAATAATGACACAGGGACCTTATTTATTTATTAATTATGAAAGCTTGGCCTTCAGCTTAGGCTTGGCCTACTAGCTCTGATAATTTAAATTAACCTGTTTCTATTCATCTATGTTCTCTCCAATTCTGTATATCTGGCATGTTCTGCATTTCACTGGCGTCTTTCCACCACCTCACTTCTTCCCAGAGTTCCTCTCTCTCCTCAGAAGTCCCGCCTATTCTCTCCCACCTAGCTATTGGCCATTCAGATTTTTATTAAACCAATCACAATGACATATTTACATACAGTGTAAACAAATATCCTGTAACATGGAGTCCTAGCAATGAGAGGTAAATCAGAGAATCAGATGTTAAAGTCACCCTCTGATGTAAGCTTTAGGTTAGCCTAGGCTACATAAGACCTTACCTTAAATGAAGGAGGGAGGGAGGACAGCAAGAGTATCAGAGGGAGGAGGGAAGTTTCACCACCCCTCATATTATGGCTCAGGCTGCTCTCCATCTACTCACATGTGTGCTAGGCAGATGCCAGCCCTTGGGACTTATCAGTGAACCCATGTAGCCAAGGCTGCCGCTGCAGTTTACAATCAGCTGCAGACAGCAATGAGAATTATAATGTGGTCAGTGAGCAGGTCGTTGGAGCAACAGAAGAGGGGCAGCTCTCAGGAGGCCAAGAGTGGGCTGTAACTCCAGGTGAGGTGCTTAGGGAGGGTCTGGGTGAGAAGGCAGTGCTGAAGCAATACTTGAGGAAAGGGACAAGCAGTGTGGCACCTGGATGCCAGCAGGCCGGGAAGCAGGAGCAAGGTGCAAAGGTCCTGCAGTAGGCCATACTAGTACAAGGAGCCTATGTGGCTGGATAAGTGAGACATTTATCTAATTATTCTTTATTGATAAAAACGGTAGGAGTCACCGGGTGGTGGTGGCACATGCCTTTAATCCCAGCATTTGGGAGGCAAAGCCAGGTGGATCTCTGTGAGTTTGAGGCCACCCTGGTCTACAGAGCAAGATCCAGGACAGGCACCAAAACTACACAGAGAAGCTCGGTCTAAAAAACCAAAATAATAATAATATTAATAAAATAAAAAATAAACTCAGGAGTCAGATATCTCCTTTGCTCAGTTTTTTTCTGTGACCATGACCAGTAACAAGTTGCAACCAACCACCCTAAAATGATAACAAACATCCATAATCCAGTGAATGACCAAAAACCACCCACCCCACCTCTTGGGAATGTGGGTGTTGTATTCTTAAAATTACTTCTTGTTGTGTGGGGCAACAGCATCTTTAGGGGACCCTGAGAATGCTTAGATCATGGGTAAGTCCCTGGAAAACTAGCTGTAACATTGGTTGTCAGTCTCTGTGCCGTGGGAAAGCGCAGGGCTTTTCTGAAGTCCTGGCTGGCAACTTTGAAATTGTCCCAAGCAGTTTGTAGTCCAAAACTGATCTTTGGGTGGAGTAAGTCAGCCTAATGGCATTACCACAAGCTAGGTCGCTATTAGGAATGGTTACAGTTCACTGTAGAAAACTTAAACATTGTAAATGTTATATGCAGCAGATCTCGGCGTGGTTAAAGGACCACAATTTGTTAAATATATCTGGGGCACACAAACTTAATTCCTAGTTACCTACTTCAGACTCAAGCTAGAAATCATGTACAGGAAGCTAGATGAAGCCTTTTTCTAGAAATAGTTAGTGCTCTATATGACCATTAATATCACGACAGAAAATGTGTGTGTGTGTATATATATATATATATATATATATATATATATGTATATATATATACACACACACATATATATACATATATTAATCTTATACATTTTGAGATAATATTTATACCTTAAGAAAAGTTCTAAAGAGTCAAAATAAAACCAAAGGATTATGAGATTAGTGGCACTAAAATAGTTCCTTAATTTTGGTTATTATTCTGTCCCATATTGGGTGGCTCTTCTAACATGAGACAGAGATTTTGGAAATACGCTGCAGCATTGTCAGTCTTAATTTGTACAGGTATTCCCATAATGGCCATAAGTTCTAATAAATATGTAATTACAGAATCAGCCTTTTTAGGAATCAAAGCAGTTGCCCATTGAAATGCAGAATATGAATCTATGGTGTGATGCATATTCTTTAATTTTCCAAACTCCACAAAATGAAACACATCCATTGCCAAATTCTATTTCTTTGAGTACCCATTGGGTTACTTCCTGCAGGTAGTGGAGTTTGGTTATACAAAGAACAAGTAGGAAATTTCCTTATAATTTCCTTGGCTTGTTGCCAAGTGATAGAAAAATCTTTCTTCAAAGCTTTGCTACTAGCAAGGTGTTTCTTATGAAATTCTGAGGCTTCTAGCACATTTCCTACCAATAGCTGATCAATTTCATCATAACCTTGTGCTAGAGGGCCTGGTAGACATGTATGGGATCTGATATGTGTTATATACAAGGGATGATTTCTATTTCTGATTATTTCTGGTAATTGAATAAATAACAGTGTTAATTCTGAGTCATCTGGAATAACGTCAGTGATTTCAATGTGTAAAACAACTCTGCATATTGAAAGTTAGTTACCATATTAAGAGGTTCTGGAAAATGTAATACCATGAGAATAGAACACAATCCTGATTTATGAACAGAATCATAAGGGCTTTGAGCCACTTTACTTAAATTTCCTGACTTATAACCTGCCTTTCCTAATTTATTTGAATCAGTATAGAATGTAGGGGCTCCAGAAACTGGTGTTCCCCATACAATACAAGGACGGATCCAATTAGTTCTCTTTATAAACTGAAATCTCTTGCTTTTGTGACATTTATCACAATCTCTCCAAATGAGAGATGTTCATTTTCTGTCCATAAGGAAGCAATTTCCGCATTAGTAAAAGGCACCAGAATTTCTTCTGGGTCTTTTCCTGCTAATTGATGAAATCTTAATTTTTCTTTCAGAATCAATTCAGAAACCTTTTCTACATAGGTCTTTAATATTTTACTCTGTGTGGCAAAAATATCCATTCTAAAACATTATCTTCTCTCTGCATAAGAATTCCTGTGGGAGAATGCATAGAAGGCAGTGTGACCAGGATACAGTCAAGCTCTGGATCCAAATGGTCCACATGTGCATGCTATAATTTATTTTTTTAACCAAAGCCAATTCTCTCTCATCCTCAGCTGATAATGTTCTTGGACTATTTAAGTTCTTATCACCTTGTAAGGTTTGAAATAAATTACTTAATTCTTGAGTGGCCAGTCCAGTTGTGGACCATAGCCAGTTAATATCTCCAAGCAATTTTTAAAAATCATTAAGAATTCATAATTGATTTCCCCTGATTTATACTTTCTGTGGTTGAACTTTTTATAAGTCTATCTTATATCCTAGGTAATCAATAAAAATCTCCTCTTTGTGTCTTTTCAAAAGCAATTTGTAATCCCCAAACAAGGCAAAATTTTCCCTACCTCTTCAAACAATTTTTTCTAAGGTATCTAGAGGCGATCTTCAGTGTCCTCACCTCAGCTGTTTCTTCTAGGCCACTTCCTAACTCCCCAGGAGCCTGGCCCTGCCCCAGGAGATGAGACAACCTGAGGCTTCCCACTGCCTGTGCCCACTTGTGCTTTTCTGGGTCTCTGAAATAGAAACTGGTCTTGAAACTCCAGCTGCAGGTGCCCCAGGGTTAAAGGACATACACTGACATTTAGGGTCAAATTCCAAGAAACACGGCAGTGACATGGCCCAGCCAGTTATATCGCAGAGACAGCCCTAGAATGAATGTCCCTCTGTAAGCCTGGTTTGGGGATACCCCAGCAAAATAGGCCCAGGCCGTGGAGAGACTGTGGGCCCATGAAGACCCAAGGGTGCTGAGGTGTGTTCACAACATC
>NW_023413774.1:0-2500 GCF_903995425.1 Onychomys torridus | reverse complement strand
CAGCATGCAGCAGGCATTGGAGCACTAGCTGAGACATTCATCGTGATCCATAAGTAGAGACAGAGAGACTGGGTCTGCCATGGACTTTTGAAACTTTAAAGCCCACCCTCAGTGACACACTTCCTCCAACAAGGCCACACCTCCTAATTCTTTTAATCCTTTCAAATAATGGCACTCCCTGGTGACTTAGCATTCAGCTGCATGAGTCTCTGGGGTAGTCAAGCCACCAGAGGATTTCTCTCTAAAGGCTCTCCTGTGTCCGCCCCCACGCCTTTTCTCACCACCCTCTTCATTGACAGCCCTGTCTGGCACTCCTTCCCAGGTTCTAAAGAGAAGCCTGCCTTCCTTTTTCAGTTGCAGGGCTGTCACTGATAAGATGTACTGCCCTTTGAATGCTTGTCCGTCCACACCAAGGGCTGATCATGGCTGTCATGATTTCTAGTCCCCGTCTCTTAATAAAACTCACCTCTGGAGGGGGTTGTTTGTGTCTTTCCCACATCAACCAACTGCTCTGTTCTCTCTTTTTGTCTAAATCCCTTTGGGGCCTATCCAGCGCACCTGGATTGTGTTTTGCTTTTTTGTTTGTTTTTTCTTTTTCTTTTCCTTCCTTCCTTCCTTCCTTCCTTCCTTCCTTCCTTCCTTCCTTCCTTCCTTCCTTCCTTTTCTTCCTTCCTTCCTTCCTTCCTTCTTTCTTTTTTTTTTTTTGAGACAGGTAGTTTTGGTGTCTGTCCTGGATCTCAATCTGTAGCCCAGGCTGGTCTCGAACTCACAGAGGTCTGCCTGCCTCTGACTCCTGAGTGCTGGGATTAAAGGCATTCGCTACCGCCACTTGGCCTGATTGAATTTTTAAAGAATGGAGAGGCTGGGGATGTGGCCTAGTGGGTGAAGCACCTGCTGCTCGAGCATGAGGACTTCTGTTTGGACGCCCAGCCCACATAAAATCCAGATGTGCTGGGGGAGCAGAGAGAAGTGAGTCCCGGACACTCATGGACCAGCCACCCTGGATGAGTCAACGAGCTCCTGGTCTAGTGAGAGAGTCTGCTCAAAATGTCAGGTGTCTTTCTTGACTGTCCCCCACCTTAAGTCAACCTCTGGCTTCTACACACACACACACACACACACACACACACACACACACACACATGTGCATGCACACTTACTTTCATACACAGTGATACAGTCAAATAAACAGCGATACAGACAAATCAACACACATGTATACTCCACCAACATACAGTGAGATAAAGCCAGATGCTCTGGGGAAGCTAAGGCAGAGGATTGCTGTGAGGTAGAAGCCAGCCCCGGCTACAAACCAATACCCTGTCTGGAGAAGAAAGGAAAGAAAGAAATAAGGAAGTTAGTTCGCCTAACATAGAGTTAGACATTTTAACCACTTTTGAACTGTACACCAGTTGCACCTAAACTATTCAGTATTGTGCGCCCATCCACCACTACCTCCAGAAACAATTTTTATCATCATCCCGTCAGTGGTCTCATCTCCCCTCCTGATCTTTCCAGTCTGAGCAGCCACTAATCCGAGTTGTCCACGGATTTACCCGTTGGGGCATATTTTATGTAAATGAGACCATAGGCTAGGTGATGATTTGTGTCTGCCTTCTATCAGCTTACATAGTGTTTAGAGGTCTCCCTGGCTGTGGTGGGAACCTGTGCTTCTCTCCCTTTTAAGGTCTGAGCAGTACTTCCTGGTGTGGATACGCCACATTTGTTTATCCATTGATCTGTTGGCCATTTTGGTTTTTACCCATTTTGGCTTTGAACAGTGCTGCCTTCAACAATCTTGAACAGATGTACAGGTTGTTTTTAGTTCTGTGTGCTACCTAGAAACAGGGCAGCAGCTGCACCCTCTCACCATTGAGGACTGGCTGTCCTGGAACTCACTCTGTAGCCCAGGCTAGCTTCACACTCACAGAGATCCACCTGCCTCTGCCTCCTGAGTGCTGGGAGTAAAGGCATACGGCACACCACCTGGCTTCAACACACATTTATTTATTTACTGTGTGTGAGCACACATATGTACACATGCACAGATGCATGTAGAGAGGCCAGGAGCCAATATCACATGACTTCCTCAGTTGCTCTCCATTTTAAGGGAGAGCTTGAATATAGTCTGTAACCCCCCCCCACTGGCCCACACCGTAAATTAAGCAGTTTTAGTCTCATGTTTGGGGAAATCCTAGGATCAGCACATGAGGAATACAATGGATGAGCCTCACCTTGGGAAAAGCAGTCACATGACCATGGTATGCTATCTCCCTGCCAGGAAAGTACAGCCCTACTTTTTAAAAAAAAAAAAAAAAAAATAGAATCTCTCACTGAACCTGACAGTCTCTAGTTCTGCTAGGCTGGCTGCCAATGAACCCAGGCATCCTCCTGCCTCTGCAGTCCCAGCACTGAGGTTACAGACTCACTCTGCCTTACCCAGTTTTGTTTTTTTTTTTTTTTTTTTTGTTTGTTTTGAGCTGAGGATCAAACCTCTGGC
>NW_023413773.1:0-2290 GCF_903995425.1 Onychomys torridus | reverse complement strand
TCAGAATGGGAGTTAAATGCGCAGCCTCTGTGTCCTTCCCACAACGCAAGATTTGTTTCAGGTAAAACACAGGTCACTCTTCAGCTCAAAGAAGCTCTATCGTTCATGGCGTAAGAGCCTCACACGTTTTTCACTCTTTAATTGACAAGCATTGGAATGTTAGAGGACCATGTGGTTTGTATCAGTTTCAGAAGCAGAGTGAACAAGATATGGTCATATGTGTAGAAACACAGTTCTTTTGTTCTGAGCACACTCACGTTTCCTGCTGTATTAGGAGACTCCAGAAGCAAGAGCGTGCTTCTTGCTCTAAAGCAGTGTGTGTTTCATGGATGAGAACTGTACTGTGTGTTTCCCTTCAGAAATGGAGTTAAAGTTAAAGCCCAGGCTCTGTGTCTTCCTTCAAGCAAGTCTTCATTTCAGGTAAACATAGTCACTTCAAAGCTCAAACGAAGCTACATTGTTCACGAAGCTCACACGTTTTTACTCTTAAATGAAAAGCATTGGATGTTAGAGGACTTGTGGTTTGTATCAGTTTCAGAAGCAGAGTTGAACTAGATATGGTAGGTATGTGTAGGAAACACAGTTCTTTTGTTCTGAGTACACTCATTTTTCCTGCTGTATTAGAGACTCTTTTTTTCTGAGCACACTCACTTATCCTGCTGTCTTAGTGACTCCAGAAAGCAAGAGCGTGCTTCTTGCTTCTAAAGCAGAGTGTGTTTCATGGTGATATCTGTGCTGTGTGTTCCCCTTCATACATGGAGTTAAATCCCAAGCTCTGTGTCTTCCTACAAGCAAGACTTCGTTTCAGGTAAATACAGTCACTTTAGAGCTCAAAGTTACCTACATCGTTCACAAAGCTCACTCGTTTTTTGCTCTTAATTGAAAAGCATTGATTGTAGGCGGACCTGGGATTTTTATCAGTTTCAGAAGCAGAGTTGAACTAGATATGGTCCGCATGTGTAGGAAACACAGTTTCTTTTGTTCTGAGCACACTCACGTTTGCTGCTGTACTAGAGACTCTAGAAAGCAAGAGCGTGGTTTAATGTAAAGCAGCGTGTGTTTCATGGATGATAACTGTGCTGTGTGTTCCCTTCAGAAATGGAGTTAAATGCCAGGCTCTGTGTCTTCCTACAAGCAAGAATTCATTTCAGGAAAACACAGTCACTTTTCAGCTCAAACTAAGATATATTGTTTCCAAGCTCACACCTTTCTCGCTATTATGTGACAAGCATGGGATGTTAGAGAACCTATGGTTTGTATCAGTTTCAGAAGCAGAGTTGAACTAGATATGGTCCGCATGTGTAGGAAAAACAGTTTCTTTTGTTCTGAGCACACTCATGTTTCCTGCTGTATTAGAGACTCAAGAAAGCAAGAGTCGTGCTTCTTGGCTCTAAAGCAGAGTGTGCTTCAGGATGAGAACTGTGCTGCTGTGTTTCCCTTCAAGAAATGGGAGTTAAATCCAGGCTCTGTGTCTTCCTACAAGCTAGACTTCGTTCAGTAAACACCGTCACTTTAGGCTCACACGAAGCTATATCCTTCACGAGCTGCACACGTTTCTCGTCTTAATGAGAAGCATGGATGTTAAGAGGACCTGGTGGTTTGGTATCAGTTTTCAAGAAGCAGAGTTGAAACTAGATATGGTACCGCATGCTGTAGGAAACAGTTCTTTTGTTTGCAGCAAACCTCACGTTTCCTGCTGTATTAGAGACTCTAGAAAGCAAGAGCGTGCTTTTGCTCCTAAAGTAGAGGTGTCTTTCATGATAAAGCACTGTGCTCTGTGTTTCCCTTCCGAAATGGAGTTAAATCCCAGGCTCTGTGTCTTCCTACAAGCAAGACTTTGTTTCAGGTAAAGGCAGTCACTTTAGAGCTCAAAAGAACTACATCCTTCATGAAGCTCACACGTTTCTCGCTCTTAAGTGACAAGCATGGGATGTTAGAGGTCCTGTGGTTGTATCATTTTCAGAAGCAGAGTTTAACTAGATATGGTCCTCATGTGTGGGAAACACAGTTCTTTTGTTCTGAGCACACTCAAGTTTCCTGCTGTATTAGAGACTCTAGAAAGCAAGAGGTGCTTCTTGCTCTAAAGCAGAGTGTGTACCATGGATGAGAACTGTGCTTTGTGTTTTCCCTTTCAGAAACGGGAGTTTGAATTCCCAGGCTCGGTTCCAAGTGACGCCTGTGTGTCTTCCGTACAAGCAGGACTTCCTTTCAGGTAAAACCTAGTCACTTTTAGATCTCAAAAAGAAGTTACAATGTTCATGAAGTGTTCCATACGTTTCCTTAGAGACTA
>NW_023413772.1:0-11100 GCF_903995425.1 Onychomys torridus | reverse complement strand
ACACAAAAAAAAATAAATACCAATACGTGTGGGAGGTTCTTTCCTCATAACATCATCAAGAGCGTGTTTATTAACACAGAAATCAGAAATTAAATCAACAAAATCTCTCATCTCATTATATGGTCTAATAGCAACAATAAGCTAGTAAATTGTTCGACTGGGAACATCAGCAGAACCTGTATCAATATTCTTCACAGATCTACATATTTCACCAGTGTTTCCAGAATAAATAAATCTACCCACATGGTAGCCTTTTCCAATATGATGCAGTGAGAAACATATCATTTCGACCACAGGTCTAATGTGTATGTCCATCAGAAATACATTTCCACACAGTGCTTACTGATTGACTTCCACAACAACACGTCCATACCATCAAAAGACTAACAAACTAAAATAACCACACTAGTCTCGCACTCTCTCTCACTCGCTCAGCTCTTCTACATGGCATGAAAAAAAGGTTTGAATATTTACCTAAGCAAAAGTTATCACATTTATTCTACTTTTTGTCATTAAACATTTGTGCATATACAAATTCTTCACATCGTGCTTACTCATCAATCTAGACGGGCTTAAATTTCAGAACTCTACCAAAAATATTATTCCATCGATCAGTTGAAAGCTTTCCTCCAAGAATCAAGTCATATCAGAGATCATAAACATTAAACCTTTTTCCCACAGTGTGGGATCCTTTATCATCATGTCTTATAGTATCACTAAAAAGAAACTAATAACATTCCGGCACCACAGTCGGTGTGTCACCTCACACATAAACACTAAGTTAAAAAAATTTACATTCTCCATCAACCTACCCTCATCTAATAGACTATGAACTTCATTATGTCTCCGCAGAAATTATTTGCTCCACACCAATGTCTGAACTTCACTTTTGACAAACTCAGAGAACTATATGCACCAAAACAACAGTATGCCTCATCGCTCAATATATAGACTTGTCTGCTTGCTAATATTCAAATTTGGCATAATAATAAACGTTGTTCCCCTCACATGGGTTCTCAGGCCATTAAGTCTCTAGGTATATGTTTGGTTCTCTCGATAGGACGCTAAAGCACAGACAATGGTAGATCCGCCAAGAGCTTTCTTCATATCTATGTACTCAATTCAAAGCAAGTTAAACATTAAAAACATTCTTCCCACAGTGCCTTTTCTTGCATCATTTGATTGTCTAATCCAGACTCCATTTCTCATAGTATTCTTTCTTTCGGTGAGCTTAGATTACATAAATGGAACTTTCAGATAGGAGTAATACACGACCATATCCAAGGTGTTCCTTACACTCATCTTCGTGTGATAACGAAACATAAACAGAAGGATTATGCCCCACTTATTCCCACAGTTCCCAATTTTCTCGGTGTGAGAGTCAAAATTACTTCACATTCATTGTGTCGCTTTCTTACATGGTGTGGTACTTGAAGTATCTCTGTCTCAGCGTTGAACAGAGTTATCCGTGGAGGAATCCACATTTCTTCACGACATGCGCTTTCCTGTGCTGCTCCGTTGCCCAAGAGGACACCTTTGCATTTTCTACTATGCTCGCTGACAAAGGTCTTTACTTCTTTAATGTAGTAGAAATTCATAAAGATTTAGTAGAAGGGAAGCAATGTCAGTTCCCATGACAACTGCAGCTCTTCCCTGGACATTCTAATGTATCCTAGAGATCCCTGGCCACCTCTGTGATGTCACCTTTGCTGTGGCAATACCAACTGCCCATGGGAAGTTTATTCAATATCTTCACCATTTACTAATGAACATGATGGCATACTGAAGAGTCTAATTCCGAAAGAGAATGGAGAGGGTAGAGAGACAAGAAAGTGACAGAAGACAGCTGACCTTCAGCCTCAGTGTAAAACCTCAAGAAAGAAAAGAAGAGAATTGTGTTGAGTTCTTTCCCGGAAAAGGGAAGCTTCCAGGAGGAAGTGGACTTGAACTGAATCTTCCAGTAATGGGTCACAGAAAGCTGCAGTCTTTGGGAACCAACACAGCTCCCTGCTTGTCATGGCTCTTGAAATTCAAGGTTTCCAGGATATTAATTGTTCTGGCTCAGAGGTCAGGCAAGGACAAAGCTTTATCCTGGGAACTCTTTGCTTTTCTTCCATTTGGGGTATAGGCATTGTTGAGTGAACATGAGACCAACATTAAATCAGGAGGGATTAATGAGGTGTGCCAATTTCAAGGCAGGACATCACTGTACTTCAACCACACTGGCTAACTTTTGGTACTTCCCAGTTGCTCTGTGTGTCCTAGGTTGTCAGTGAGGTGACTTGTTGAGTCTGGTGACCATGTTCTGCCCTTATATGTCTTCTCCATTAATAGTTATATGGTTAGAGTGTCCTGTCAAGATATTTGAGCAACCTCTAAATGACTGAGGTGATTGTAAACTTTGGTGATTTTCTCATGAATCTCTCTACTTGATTACTTGGAGCATGTGCGATGAGGACAGAGAACACCAGATAGCTGAGATAACCACTTCCTTCAAATAGTGGAGATATGTGGCTTCCTCAGAGGGGGCATCTGAAGCATGGGACACAATAATTTCGGCTGTCACTGAGTCATTGGTAAATAAGCTTTCTCAAACATTTGATTAGGACTCAGAGTGGTCTGTCCATCCTCTTTGCCTTTTCATAGTGGAAGTAAATTTGTGTGCACCTACCCATTGCCCGACTCCGCCGCCGCCGCCACGCCCTACCCAGGCCCCGCCACGCACCGGGGGGCCTCGGCAGCCAAGCTCTGGCCGGCGACACGCCGTCCCGGAACCGGAAGTCGCCGAACCGGAACCGGAAGTGGCCGAGCCAGGACCGGAACTGGCGGTGCTGATCGAGACCCTGAGCGACTACTTGATGGAGCTGAGCGTGACGATCGCGGTGGGCGCGTCGCTGCTGTTCCTGAACATCCTGGCCTTTGTGGTGCTGTACTACAAGAAGGACAAGCGGCAGCATGAGACGCACCGCCCCTGCTCCTGGCGCCCAGCACCATCACCATGGGGGCGGGGTTGGGGGGGCCGGGTGCAGGGCCGGGGGCGGGGCCGGAGGGGGTCAGAGCGGGGCGAACCTGCCCCACGGCCACTCCACCACCCGGGTATAGCCGGGGGCGGCGACAGGGGGGCCGCTTCAGCCGGAAACTGCACAAAATGGCCGCTGGGAGCCGTGGACGGGGAAACAGGGCAACATGGCCACCGTTCCCACCCGGAAACTTCAAAATGGCGGCCGTTCCCACCCGGAAACAGTGAAAAATGGCCGCCGGGAGCCATGGACAGGGAAACAGGGCAAAATGGCCGCCGCTCGTGCCCGGAAATGGTGGAAAATGGCGGCCGGGAGCCGTGGACGGGGGAACAGGGCAACATGGTGGCCGCTTCCGCTGGAAACTGTGCAAAATGGCGCCCGCTTTCCCGCCCGGGAACTTCAAAATGGCGGCCGCTCGTGCCAGGAAACGGGGGAAAATGGCGGCCGGGAGCCGTGGACACGGGAACTGGGCAAAATGGCCGCCGCTCCCGCCCGGAAACACTACAAAATGGCCGCCGGGAGCTGTCCACGGGGAGACAGAGCAACATGGCCGCCGTTCCCACCTGGAAATAGTAGAAAATGGCGGCCGGGAGCCGTGGACAGGGGAAACAGGGCAACATGGCCGCCGCTTCCGCCCAGAAACTTCAAAATGGCGTCTGCTCCCGCCCAGAAACGGGGGAAAATGGCCGCCGGGAGCCGTGGACAGGGCAAAATGGCCGCCGTTCCCGCCCAGAAACACTACAAAATGGCGGCCGGGAGCCGTGGACAGGGAAACAGGGCAAAATGGCCGCCGCTCGCGCCCGGAAACTGCAAAATGGCGGCCGTTCCCACCCGGAAACAGTGCAAAATGGCCGCCGGGAGCGGGTTGGACGCTGCCAAGGCCGTTGCTAGGAAACACTACAAAATGGCCGCCGCCTCCGCCCATTTTTTTTAATTTTGGAAATTCGGGCGTCCTCTGCACTCTCCGGTCGGGGAGGCGGCCGCGGGCTGTATTTATCTTTATTTATTTCCTCGTTTCCGGTTTCGGGGCCGCGGGCGCGAGCGAGAGGCGTCGGCGGAACTGGGGCGGAAATTTCCGGAAGCCAGGCGAGAAATTTCCTCCGGTGTCTTTATTTCCGCGGGCGGCGGCCCTTTTGTGTTCGTGCCCGGCCCTGGGTGTGGCAGCCGGACTCGAGACTCTGGCGGCGGCGGCGGAGGAGGCGGAAAAACAACATGGCGGCAAAACCGGAAACAGGAAAAAACCGGAAATTGAAATTTAAAAGAAGAAATTTTGCACAAAACCGAAAATTAATTAATTGTCATGAATGAAGCGATACAATGTATACGACCCGGGGGGGGGGCGGGGGGGAGGGGCAAAAATTTGCACATGGCGGCGAGGGGCGGGGGCGGGGCGGAAATAAACATTTCAAAACAAAAAAAAATTTCGAAAAAAAAAAATAATTTTGAAAATCGGGTTTCCCGAGGCCCAGGGTTCGAGCGCGGCGCCTGGGGGGTCGGGGGGGTGGGTGGGACGGGCCCGGCGGGGTGTCACTCATGCCCCACAACGGAAGTCCCGCCCCTCCCTGGAGTCCCTGATGGACACACGGTCCCCACACAGGAAGTCCCGCCCTCCCTGGAGTCTCTGATGGTCACGCGGTCCCCACACAGGAATTCCCGCCCCTCCCTGGAGTCCAGACACAGGAAGTGTGGGAAATGATGATCTGAGGACACAGAGACAGCCACTGTGGGAAAGGTGGGTTTGATGATGTAGAGAAAGGCACTGTGGGAAATGTTGTTCTCATGACAAACACCAAGGCACTGTGGGAAATGTAGTTCTGGTGAGATGCAGAAAGGCACTGTGGGAAATGTAGTTCCTATGCCACAGAGAAAGAAACTATGAGAAATGAAGTCTTATGACACAGAGAAAGGGACTGTGGGAAATGTAGTTCTGATGATATGAGAATGGAATTGTGGGTAATGAAGTTCTCTTGATGTAAATAAAGGAACTGTGGGAAATGTAGTTCTGAGGACACACAGAAAGGCACTGTGGGAAATGTAGTTCCTATGCCGCAGAGAAAGAAACTGTGAGAAATGAAGTTTGACGACACAGAGAAAGGCACTGTGGGAAATGAAATTCTGTTGAAGCAGAGAAAGGCACTGTGGGAAATGTAGTTCCTATGCCGCAGAGAAAGAAACTATGAGAAATGGAGTCTGATGACACAGAGAAAGGCACTGTGGGAAGTGTAGTTCTCTTGATGTAAACGAAGGAACTGTGGGAAATGTAGTTCTGATGACAGAGAGAAAGGCACTGAGGGAAATGTAGTTCTGATGACGGAGAGAAAGGCACTGTGGGAAATGTAGTTCTGATGACGGAGAGAAAGGCACTGTGGGTAATGCAGTTTTAATGACAAAGAGAAAGGAACTGCGGGAAATGATTTTCTGATGACACAGAAAAAGGCACTGTGGGAAATGTAGTTCTGATGACGTAGAGTAAGGCACTGTGGGAAATGTATTTCTGATGACATACACATAGGACCTGTGGGAAATGAAGTTCTCACGTCACATAGAAAGGCAGTGTGGGTTATTTATTTCTGAAGACACAGAAATGGAACTGTGGGAAATGTAGTTCTGTTGTCCCAGTGAAAATCACTGTGTAAAAACACGCTCTGATGATGTAGAGAAAGACCCTGTACGACCTGGTTTTAATGAACCAGAGACTGTGACGTCAGAACTACATTTCCCACAGTGCCTTGCTCTGTGTCATCAGAACTACATTTCCCACAGTGCCTTTCTCTGTGTCATCAGAACTACATTTCCACAGTGCCTTGCTCTAAGACCTCAGAGCTACATTTTCCACACACCAATTCTCTATGAATTAAGAACGACTTTTTCCAAAGTTCCACTCTCTATGACATCGGAACTACATTTCCCACAGTGTCTTTTTCTGTGTCTTCACAAATATATTTCCCACAGTGCCATTCTCTATGTCATCATAACTACATTTCCACAGTGTCTTTCTTGGTGTCGTCAGAAGTAATTACCCACAGGGCCTTACTCTAAATCACAGAACTACATTTCCCACAATGCCTTTTTCAACCTCATCAGAACTACATTTCCCAAAGTTCCTTCATTTACATCATCAGAACTACGTTTCCCACACCTACTTTCTCTACATCACCAGAAATACATTTGCAACAGTTGCTAAAACTGTGACATCAGAACTACATTTCCCACAGTTCCTTTCTCATCTCACCAGAACTACATTTCCCACAGTGCCTTGGTGTTTGTCATGAGAACTACATTTCCCACAGTGCCTTTCTGTGTGTGCTCAGAACTACATTTCCCACAGTTCCTTTCTCTATGTCATCAGAGCTTCATTTCCCATACTGTCTCTCTCTATGTGATCAACACCACTTTTCCTATAGTTCTTGTATCTAGGTCATCAAAACTTCCTTTCCCAAACTTCCTTGTCTACCTTGTCAGAACTACATTTCCTTAAATGCCCTTCACTACAAGACAGAACTTTGTTTCCCACAGTGCCATTTTCTGCTTCATCAGAACTACATTTTCCAAAGTACCTTTCTGTATATTAACTTAAATACATTTCCCATAGTGCCTTTGTCTATGTAATCAGAACTACACATCCAAAAGTTCCTTTATTTACATCATCAGAACTACATTTGCCACAGTAACTTTCTGTACTTGATCAGAACCACATTTCTCACTGTGCCTTTCTGTGTCATCATTACTACATTTCCCACAGTCCCTTTCTCTTTGACATCAGATCTACATTTCCCACAGTTCCTTTCTCTATGACATCAGATCTACATCTACCACAATTGCTTTCTCTGACATGAGAACTCTATTTCCCACAGTTCCTTTCAAATACGACAGAACTATCTACCCACATTTTCTTTCTCTGCTACATCAGATCAACATTTCCTACCATGCCTTCTGCTAGATGATCAAAACTACATTTCCCACACTCTCTTTGTCTATGTCGTCATAACTACATTTCCCACAGTGCCTTTTTCCCTACCATTAGATCTACATTTCCCACTTTGCCATTATTTATGTCATAAGAACTCCATTTCTCACATCGGCTTCTCTATGTCATCCAAACAACATTTCCCACAGGGCCTTTCTCTGTTTCATCAGGACTACATTTCCCACAGTGCCTTTCACTACATCTTCAGCACTACATTTCCCACAGTGCCTTTCACTACATCTTCAGAACTACATTTCCCACAATACCCTTTTCTGTGTCATCCCAATTATATTTTACACATTCCCTTTCTCTATGGCATCAGAACTACATTTACAACACTGCCTTTCTCTACATCATGAGAACTTCATTCCCCACAGTTCCTTTCGCTATGTCATGAGAACTACATAACCCATAGTTCCTTCCTCTACTTCAACAGAAGTACATTTCCCACAGTGCCTTTTGCAACATCTTTGGAACTACATTTTCCACAATTCATTTCTTTACATGATCAGAAGTACATTTCCCACAGTTTCCTTATCTAGATCTTCAGAACTAAATTTTCCTCAGTTCCTTTCTCTCAGTCAACAGAACTACATTTCCCACAGTTCCTATTTTGTTTCATAACAATTACATCCCACAATGCCTTTCCCTATGTCTTCAGAACTACATTATCCACAGGGACGTTTTAATGCATGATCAGACCTACATTTTCCACAGTGCCTTTCTGTATGACATCAGAACTACATTTCCCACAGTGCCTTTCTCTCTGTCTGCATCATTACATTTCCCACAGTGCCTTTCTCTATGCGACCAAAACATTCCCACAGTTCCTTCTGCTATTTAGTCAGAACTACATTTCCCAAAGTGTCTTTCTCTGCTTCATCACATCGACATTTCCCACAATGCCTGTCTGTGCATCATAAGAACTACATTTCCCACAGTTACTTTATTTACATCATCAGAACCTCATTTCCCACAGTTCCTTTTTCTATGTCATCAGAACTACATTTCCCACTGTGCCTTTCTCAGTGTCATCAGAACTTCATTTCCTACAGTTCCTTTCTCTGCATAATCAGAACTACTTTTCCCACAGTTCCAATGCGTATGTCTTCAGATCTTCATTTATCACAGTTCCTTTCTCTATGTCTTCAGAACAACATTACCCACAGTTCCTTTCTCTTTGTCATCAGAACTACATTCCCCACAGTGCCTTTCATTATGTGACAGAACACCCTTTCCCACAGTCCCTTTCTCTTCTTCATCAAATTGACATTTCCCACCTTGCCTTTCTCCATGATCAGGACTACATTTCCACAGTGCCTTTCTTGTTGTCGGCAGAACTATTTGCACACAGTGCCTTGCTCCAAATCACGGAATTACATTTCCCACAATGCCTTTTACAACGTCATCAGAACTACATTTCCCAAACTTCCTTCATTTACATCATCAGAACTACGTTTCCCACACTTACTTTCTCTACATCATCAGAAACACATTTGAAACAGTTGCTATAACTGTGACACCAGAACTACATTTCCCACAGTTCCTTTCTCTACAACATCAGAAGTACATTTCTCACAGTGTCTTTCTCTGGGACATTAGAACTACACTTCCCACACAATACCTTTCTCTCTTTCATCATATGGACTTGTCCCACAATGCCTTTCTTGGTATCATCTGAACTGCATTTCTCACAGTTCCTATGTGTACATCACTGGAACTACATTTCCCAAAGTGCCTTTCTCTGCTTTATCAGAACTACATTTCCCACAGTGCCTTTCTCTGAATCATAAGAACTACGTTTCCCACAGTTCCTTTATTTACATCATCAGACCTACTTTACCTACAGCTTCTCTCTCTATGGCATCAGAACTTCATTTCTCACAGTTTCTTTCTCTGTGCCATCAGAACTACATTTCCCACAGTGCCTTTCCGCATCTCATCAGAACTAATTACCTATAGTTACTTCTCTGAATCATCAAAACTTCATTTCCCACAGTTCCTGCCTCTAAGTCATCTGAACCTCATTTCCCACATTTCCTTTATTAAAACATCAGTACCACATTACCCACAATTCCTTTGTCTACCTCATCAGAACTTCATTTCCCATGGTGCCTTTCTCAGTGTTATCAGAAATATATTTCCCACAGTTCCTGCCTCTACATCATCAGAACTTCAATTTTCACTATGACTTTCTCAGTTTAATCAGAACTACATTTCCCACAGTTTCTTTCTCTATTTCATCAGAACTTCATTTCCCACAGTGCCTTTCTCTATGTCATCAGAACTACATTTCCCACAGTTCCTTTCTTTGTGTCATCAGAACTACATTTCCCACAGTTCCTTTCTCAATGCCATAAGAACTACATTTCCCATACTGTCTCTCTCTACGTATTCAACACCACTTTTCCTATATTGCTTGTATCTAGGTCATCAAAACTTCTTTTCCCAAAGTTCCTATGTCTACCTTATCCGAACTACAAACTGCATTTCCTTTAGTGCCTTTCACTACAAGACAGAACTTTGTTTCCCACAGTGCCATTCTCTGCTTCATCAGAACTACATTTTCCAAAATACCTTTCTATATATTAACTTAATTACTTTTCCCATAGTGCCTTTCTCATTAATCAAAACTACACATCCAAAAGTTCCTTTATTTACATCATCAGAACTACATTTGCCTAGTAACTTTCTGTACTTGATAAGAACCACATTTCCCACCTGTGCCTTTCTGTGTCATCATTACTACATTTCCCACAGTCCCTTTCTCTTTGACATCAGATCTACATTTCCCACAGTTCCTTTCTCTATGACATCAGATCTACATCTACCACAATTCCTTTCTCTGACATGAGAACTACATTTCCCACAGTTCCTTTCACATGTGACAGAACTATCCTTCCCACATTTTCTTTCTCTGCTACATCAGATCAACATTTCCTACCATGCCTTCTGCTAGATGATCAAAACTACATTTCCCACACTCCCTTTCTCTATGTCATCATAACTACATTTCCCACAGTGCCTTTTTCCCTGCCATTAGATCTACATTTCCCACCTTGCCTTTATTTATGTCATAAGAACTCCATTACTCACAGTGGCTTCTCTATGTCATCCAAACAACATTTCCTACAGTGCCTTTTTCTGTGTTGTCACAATTATATTTCACACATTCCCTTTCTCTATGTCATCAGAACTACATTTGCAATATTGCCTTTCTCTACACCATGAGAACTTCCTTCCCCACAGTTCCTTAAACTATGTCATGAGAACTACATTAACAATAGTGCCTTTCTCTGCTTCAACAAAAGTACATTTCCCAGAGTTCCATTATCTATGTAATCAGAACTGCATTTCCCACACTTGCTTTCCCTATGACATCGGGCCTATATTTCATACAGTGCATTTCCATAACTCACAGCACTTCATTTCACACAGTGCCATTGTTCTTGTTGACAGAACTACATATCCCACAGTGCCTTTTGCAACATCTTTGGAACTACATTTTCCACAATGCGTTTCATTACATGATCAGAAGTATATTTCCCACAGTTTCGTTATCTAGAGATTCAGAACTAAATTGTCCTCAGTTCCTTTTTCTCCGTCATAAGAACTACATTTCCCACAGTTCCTTTTTTGTTTCATAACAATGACATCCCACAATGCCTTTCCCTATGTCTTCAAAACTACATTATCCACAGTGCTTTTCTGTATGACATCAGAACTACATTTCCCCTAGTGACATTTTATGCATGATCAGAACAACATTTCCCACAGTGCCTTTCTCTCTGTCTTCATCATTACATTTCCCACAGTGCCTTTCTCTATGTGACAAAAACCTTCCTGCAGTGCCTTCTGCTATGTAGTCAGAAGTACATTTCCCAAAGTGCCTTTCTCTGCTTCATCAGATCGACATTTCCCACAATGCCTGTCTCTGCATCATAAGAACTACATTCAAACAGTTACTTTACTTACATCATCAGAACCTCATTTTCCACAGTTCCTTTTTCTATGTTATCAGAACTACATTTCCCACTGTGCCTTTCTAAGTGTCATCAGAACTTCGTTTCCCACAGTTCCTTTCTCTATATCATCAGAACTTCATTTTCCCCC